>NC_135401.1:16030037-16298669 GCF_051989625.1 Stigmatopora argus
AAACTTCTAATAAGAAAGCCAGACATTCGCAGAAGTTTATTGGTCCGCATTTGACAAAATTACCCATCTTGAAGCCATCTACAAAAGGACCGACATTTGCACATTGCACAACAGGCTTGCGTGACACATGGTGGAATTACTGACTGTAAAACATACGTAGAAGGACCCAAACACAAAGATAAACCTATTTTCTTTATGCTGAACTTTTTCAATAGTTTGCAAAAACACAAAATTTCAATTAATGTAAAAACATGATAATAACAGTTTAATTTAAATTGAGTCATCACCTTATCGTGGTGATGGGGTTTGTGTGTCCCAGTGATCCTGGAGCTATGTTGTCTGGGCTCTTGTGCCCCTGGTAGGGTCATCCATGGCAAACTGGTCTGAGGTGAGGGATCAGGCAAAGAATGGCCCAGAAGACCTCTTATGACCAGAAAGACCAATGGACTATGATTTTTCTCGCCCGGATGTGGTTCACCGGGGCCCCACTCTGGAGCCAGGCCCGGAGAAAGGGCACGATGGGGAGCACCTGGTGGCCGGGCCTACACCCATGGACCCCCGCCGGGCACAGCCCAAAAAGGCGATGTGGGTTCCCCTTAACATGGGCTCACCACCTATGAGCAGGGCCAAAGAGGTCGGGTACCTCCAAAGCTGGGGGAGCCAGAGGAGGGATCCTTGGCGGTTCGATCTCCGGCTCCAGAAAATGTCTCTTGGGACCTGGAATGTCACCTCTCCGGTTAGGAAACAGCCTGAGCTAGTGCCTGAGGTCGAGGAATTCCAGCTTGATGTAGTCGGGCTAACCTCTACGCACAGCTTGGGTTCTGGTACCACTCCTATGAGCTGAGTTGGACACTCTTCCACTCTGGAGTCGCTCACGGTGGGAGGAGTTTGGCAAGGCCATGAAGAATGACTTCTGGGTGGCTTCAAGGAAATTTTGGTCCACCATCTGACGTCTCAGGAGGGGGAAGCAGTGCACCATCAACAGTGTATAGTGGGGATGGGACCCTGCTGACCTCGAATCGGGATGTTGTGAATCTGTGGGCCGAATACTTTGAAGACCTCCTTGACTCCACCAAAACTTCTTCCCATGAGGAAGCAGAGCTGGGGGACTCTGGGGCGGATCCTCTTATCTCTGGGATTGAAGTCACCGATGTGGTCAAAAATCTCCTCGGTGGCAACCAGTCTAAATGTGCTTTGTGGACTTGGAGATGGCATTCACAGTGCTGCCAACCTCCGTTGGCCCCATTTCAGGAGTACCCTTGTCATATCCGGAGTGAATGCGATTCACGCAAACTCGATATAAAATGTAAAAAAATAAATAAGCGTAGGACAATTTAAATCAAACTGTTATTATCATGTTTTCACATTATTGAAATATTGTGTTTTTGTAAACTATTGAAAAAGCACGGCATAATGAAAATAAGTTTATCTTTGTGTTTGGGTCCTTCTACGTGTGTTTTACAGTCAGTATTTCCACCATGTCACGCTGTAGTCGCACATGCATGTTCTGCAATGTGCAAATGTCAGTCCTTTTGGAGACGGCGTCAACACAGGATATTTCGTCAAATAAGAAGCAATAAAGTTCTGAGAGTTTCTGGATTTCTTAAGTTTCATCCAAATATCGATCCATTTTGCACTTATTCCGAGGAGGCATTGCCAGTGCTGTGTACGCCTACTTCCTTTAGAACAGGGGTGGCCAAGTCCGGTCCTCGAGCGCCCCTATCCAGTCTTTTTTCCATGTCTCCCTTTATCAACACACCTGAATCAAATACAGTGGTACGTCGACATACGATCTTAATCCGTTCCGGGACTGAGATCGTATGTCGAGCTTTTCGTAACTCGAGCGGGGGACTTTCCACGACAACGCACTCTTAACCGAGCAAACAAATTAAAATTAACTTGGATTAATATATACAGACACACTCAAACATACGTTTATGTAACTGTTGGAATTATGATCAAAACCTTTTGAATCATTATTAGTAATATTTAATTTAAAAAAGGAAAACATCTTTCAACAAATTCTGCTTACAACTTGCAAGGAGTTGCCTGGTGACGTCGTCTCAGTCCACAAGGCATTCTGAATTGCAGTAACTGAATCATTGTATTTAATCGCGACACTCGAAAAACATGTTTATGTAATCAGTAAAATAACACCCTAGATGGCCGAAGTGAGCATAAAAGTTGAACAAGGCACCCAAACAATGGCGTGAGGATATGCATAATATTTTCATTATAAGGTAAACAAAGTAGTTTAAGAGTCCTTGTAGATCCTGGAACTTGTATCTGGGGAAAGGGTTGAGGCGTATCTTCCAGTAATCAGTCCTCGGAGCAAGGACTCAGTGAATTGTTAAGTCTCTAGCTGTAGCCAGCTGTCCTGGAGAGTGACCTTGGAGTAAGCGTTTGTCTTCGTTGAAAACACATTAATTCTAACTCTAACATAAAAGCGATCAACACATATATAACTATATTGTTTAATATAGTTAGCATTACAATTCCTAATAAGCAAATATATTGTTTAATATAGTAAGCATGTATATTATAAGGCTTTATATTCCTAAATAAGCATTGCAAACACATTTATAATAATGATTACTCCAACAGTAACTTTACACAAAACAGAATTCTAATTTTGTTTAATTTTTTTTACCTTCGTTCTGGCCTGGTTAGTTGTTTGCCACGCCTCCACCCTCGCGTTCACTATCGATGGGCTGTTTGCTGTTGTAATAGCTTCAAAATATTCCGAAAATGATGCACACAGATGTCCTCACAATAGGATAACACACGACCTCTTGCAAAGAGAAGTAGTCTTGAATTAGCGATCGCTCCGCCAACGGGAGCTAACATGATAAGGGGGGGAAACAGGAAATGCAACCTCCTACCCACGTATTGATTGTGGGTAATGAAGTTTTATTCTGAGAAAGGGTGCCATTGCCCATGGGTGTTGTCCTCTCATGTCATGGCCACCTGGCTTGGTCGCATCTCGAAATTTTGATCGTATCGCGGGCGAATTATTCGATCGAAATTTTCGTCGTACCACGAGCTGATCGTAGGTCGAGGTACCACTGTATATATATCTAAATCTTTCAACAACACGGCTATTTATTTATATATTTCTTTATTAATTTATGTGTATATTTATTTATTTATTAACTTATTTATTACCTATCTATTTATGTCTAAAATGTATTTTCCTGTATCTGCATTCTGACCCTCTTGCGGGACCCTTTATGGTCCTTAAAAATATAAGTGTGACGTACTTCTTAACTAAATTTTTTTTTTTTACTCTAGGTCCTACGCAAATTTCGGGCTCATGAAACCAACTTGCTGATCGCCACAAGCATTGTGGAGGAAGGTGTTGACATTCCAAAGTGTAACCTGGTGGTGCGGTTTGATTTGCCAACTGAATACAGGTCCTATGTTCAGTCCAAAGGCAGAGCTCGGGCACCTGTCTCCAACTATGTTATGCTGGCTGATAGTGAGAAGACAAAATGCTTTGAAAATGATCTCACTACCTACAAGGCAATAGAAAAGGTTAATTTTTCTTCTTTTAAATCGTATTTTAATTTTATTATGTGCATTTTAATTTTAATTCTAATCATATTAGAACAGTCCTTTTCCTTTGTTTTAATTGTATACTGAAGCAGCGGTCCCCAACATTTTTCTCACTGTAAAGCTCTTTCGATTTTCCCGCGGACTAGCTAATGGGGAGGGCGACAACTTAAGACAAAATTGTGTGGGGGTGGGGTAGGTGCATAAACGACGTCCACAACGGCAAAAAAACTAGTCCCAAGCATAATAGCAATTATTTGCGATATATCCATCACAACAGATTACCAACGGACCTACGATATTCCGAGGACATCTCGAGACCACCGGGATCTCCGTGGATAGTCAGCCCACTCAGAGTACGACGGAGGCAGCGAAGGGAAAGAAAGCAAAAGTGCGGATGCTGGGCGGGCTTAGCTGCTAAGCTAAGGCAGAGACCACACCAAGCACCGCTTCCGAGTATCTTCTTGACCAACGCCAGATCCATCACCCACAAAATGGACGAATTGGAACTTCAGCTTGCTACCAACAGCTTTGTCAGGAACTGCAACGTTATTTTCATCACGGAAACTTGGCTACACCCGCAAATACCCGACGCCGCAGTATCGCTAGCTAGCCGGACGCTATTCCGAAACGATCGTTCGAAAGAATTATCAGGGAAAAGCAAAGGTGGGGGACTTTGCATGCACATACACAATGAATGGTGCTGCAACAGTAGGATCATTAACACTCACTGCTCCCCGGATTTAGAGCTATTGGCAGTACAGTGCAGGCCCTTCTATCTACCTAGAGAGGTAACGATCGTCATTGTAATGGCTGTTTACATCCCACCGGATGCTAACGTTAGCACGGCACTTAGCCTCCTGCTAGCGACTATAGACAAACAGCAGCTTGACCGACCAGATGGAGTCTTTTTTGTCCCTGGTGACTTCACCAAAGCATGTTTAAAGACTGTTCTGCCTAAGTTTATCCATTACGTGAAGTGTCACACCAGAGGAGATAAGACCAGGGGTCCCCAAACTTTTTCCTGTGAGGGCCACATAACCTTTCCCTTTTCTGATGGGGGGGCCGGTGTCAGTTTGTAACAGAAAAAGTGTGACGATCGTAGGGGAGCTTAAAACAATTATTGTTTTCCAGAAAGCCACACATAACCAAATAACCCTTTCCAGGTTCTTTACAGAAAAAAAGTCAGGAAACAAATAATAACACTATTAATGAAATAAATAATAACTAAATAACCCTCTCTGAGTTATTCACAGAAAAAACAGGAAATAAATAACACTATTTATGAAATAAATAATAACTAAATAACTCTCTGGGTTCTTCATAGAAAAAAAGCCATGGAACATTAACTTTCTGTTGAGCCATGCACAATCTTAACAGATAAAAGTTCAGATCAGTTGTCAGAGCATAATCTCTCACGTCAACACTTTGCAGCACAGTGCTTGCTGGTGAATTAGGCAGTGGACTCGTAGCGGGGCGGTGAGACCCCTTTTTTCCAACTCCCGGTTCATGCGTCCCATTAGACCGCGAGTTTCGCCCACCATGCTAGGAGCCCCGTCAGTCGTGATGCTAGCTAGCTTTGACCAGTCCAAGTCCAACTTCTCCATGGTTTGGCACACTTTGTCAAAAATATCTTCTCCTGTTGTAGTCCCTTTGAGACTTTGGAGGGCTGCCAGATCCTCGCATATCTCAAAGTTTGCGCTAACTCCACGAATAAAAATGAGCAGTTGCGCTGTGTCTTGCACGTCCGTGCTTTCATCCAGTGCTAATGAAAAAAAGTCAAATTCTTTCGTCTTCTGCTGCAGCTGGGCATATACATTACTCCCGATTTCTTCAACGCGTCTGGTGATTGTACTCGCCGACAGACTTACGGCATTAAATGCATCTTTCTTCTCAGGACACACCTCCGCGACAGCATCCATACATTTTTCACAAACTCTCCGTCAGTGAAAGCCTTACCGCTGCTTGCTATCAGTTTAGCAACTCGAAAGCTGGCCCGAACGGATGCCTGGTTCAGCTGAGCTTGGCGTACAAATGTATTCTGCTGAGATAGTAGTTCACTTTTTCGCTTTGAGTTTGTCTGCTCATATTTGGCCTTGCAAGCTATCGTACTTGTCTTTGTGACGGGATTCATAGTGTCGGCGAAGATTGTATTCTTTGAATACCGCCACCGACTCTTGACAGACGAGACAAACAGCCTTTTCTTTGCATTGAACAAAAAAATAATCGTTTGTCCACTCCAGGTTAAATACCCTGCATTCTGAATCAATTTTTCTCTTACCTAACTTTTTTGCCATTATTCCGTTCTCTCTTTGACAGGGCGGGGCTTAGGATTTTTTTTTTTTTGAAAAAAAAAAATCTGGATTTTTTTTTCTTCCAAATAGGAAATAAATCCGATAGCATCTTTGGTATTGTTCAGAGGGCCGGGCCAAATGTGCTGACGGGCCGTTTCCGGCCCGCGGGCCGTAGTTTGGTGACCCCTGCTCTAGACGATGTTTATTCTAATATCAAACATGCTTATAGAGCCACACCCCTCCCTCACCTAGCTGGAACAGACCATCTCTGCCTGCCCCTCACCCCGGCATACACCCCACTCCGGAGGCTAAAATGGCCACAAATAAAGATAATAAAAACATGGCCCTAGGACGCCCTTTCTCAGCTGCTGGACTGTTTTTCTGCACGGACAACGTCACTGTTAATAAACGGATACAGGTTTTTCCTAACCAAAAACCCTGGATGACCAGTGAGGCACAGGCACTCATCAAATGCCGTAACACCACCTTCAGGTCAGGGAACAAGGTACAATACAGTGCTGCCAGAGCAGAGCTGTAGAGAGGCATTAAAAAAGCCAAGGCAGTATATACAAGGAAAATTGAGGAGCACTTCGCAGGTAATGACCCTAAGAATATGTGGCAGGGAATAAGACATATTACCAATTACAATGACAATAATGTCTGTTAACGCAGATGCCTCACTAGCAGAGGAACTGAACCGTTTCTTTGCCCGCTATCAGACCCAGTCTCAACACATCCACCACCACCCTGCAGCAGTACACAGGAGCTTCAGGAACATGAAGTGAGACAGGTACTGGGGACTGAACACCAGTAAGGCTGCTGGCCCTGACGGAGTACCTGGGAGGTGCTCAAAGCCTGTGCTGACCAGCGGACTGGTGTTTTCACCAAGATCTTCAATTGTTCCCTGCAACAATCCATCATCCCATCCTGCCTGAAATCTGCCACCATTATCCCTGTCCCTAAAAAGAACCATTGTCAGTCTGAATGATTATACGCCTGTTGTACTTACGGCTCTGGTCATTAAGTGCTTTGAAAAGTTGGTCGCCCGCCATATCAGGGATACAATCCCTCCCTCAGTTGACACTCACCAGTTTGCCTATAGAGCAAAAAGGTCCACTGAGGACACCATCGCTGTAGCTCTACACACAGCACTGAGCCACCTGGAGCACCATAGAAACTACGTGAGGATGCTTTTCATTGACTATAGCTCAGCCTTCAACACTAATACCGGACATTCTGGCTGAAAAACTCTCCCACCTTGGACTATCCTCTTCCATCTGCTACTGGATTAAGAACTTCTTAACCAACCGTCCACAAACTGTTAGACTTGGTCCCCACCTCTCTTCCTCCATCACACTGAGCATTGGCTCCCCTCAAGGCTGTGTACAGAGTCCTCTTCTGTACTCCCTGTACACATACGACTGTACACCGACTTACCAGTCTAACTCCATCAAATTTTCCGATATACGACTACACCGACCCACCAGTCTAACTCCATCATCAAATTTGCCGATGACACCACTCTGGTCGGACTCATCTCAGGAGGGGATGAGTCGGCCTACAGAGATGAGGTCAACAATCTGTGCTCGTGGTGTTTGGTGAACAATCTCACACTAAACACCACGAAAACTAAAGAAATAATCCTGGACTTTCCTAAACGCAGCACAGATCTGGCCCCACTCCTCATAAATAGGGTATGCGTAGACAGGGTCCAGTCCTTCAAATTCCTGGGGGTCCACGTCACGGAAAAGCTCTCCTGGTCTACCAACGCCACGGCAGTGGTGAAGAAGGCCGGGAACTGTCTCCATTTCCTGAGGGTACTCAGGAGGAACAACTTGGACACTAAGCTTCTGGTAACCTTCTACAGAGCCACTGTGGAGAGCATCCTGGCATACTGCATTACAGTGTGGTACACTGGAAGCACGGCAGCAGACAGAAAGGCCATGCAGAGGGTGATCCACACTGCCCAGAAGATCATCGGCTGCTCTCTGCCCTCACTGGATGACATTGCCAGCCCTCGCTACCTCATCAGAGCCAGGAACATTGTCAGGGACCAAAACCACCCTGGTCACAACCTGTTCCAGCTGCTGCCCTCTGGCAGACGCTACAGGTCTCACAAAGCACGGACAAATAGACTTAAGGACAGTTTTTTCCCACAGCCATCAGGACTCTGAACTTCAGTTAGCACGACACACAATCCCTTCTGTGCAATAACTTCGGGGTATGCAATAACAATGTGCAATATCTTAGAAATCTGTGCAATTTAGAATTCGTGCAGTATTTTAGAATCCGTGCAATATTTAAGAATCTGTGCAATATTTAAGAATTCACCTAGCTGAGATGTGACTTTTTATACTTTTATACTACTATTTATGTTTTTTTTACTTGGAAAACACACTTTGAAAAGCTTCGATAAGCACCACCAATTTCGTTATACGCAGCTGTGTATGATGACAATAAAGGCTTTTGAATGAATTGAATTTGAATTATTTCATCCTGTATTTGGGAAATTTCCTTGGTTGCAGTAGCAAGACAGACACAGAAGTCATTGTAGACCTTGGTAAAAAACTGGAGCCACACACAGGAAGTCCACAAGGTGGGGACCTGCTGCAGACTGAGGTTAAATATGCAGAATGACTTTTTCAAGATCTGCTCAGTCCCTCAGTAATCTGGAGGTGATTATCTTCTTTGCCTAGAATCTAGATCCTCCTAAACTGTCCTATCACCTGATCAGCAGCAGCGGAGAGGCGGGTGCGGGGCTTCAAAGCACACAAGCACACAACTCTCCCGTTGCAGACCAGCAAAACCGACAGCTCCTCCATCTGACTGGGGAGAGATCTCACGCTCCCACAACAATGATGGAATGCTCGGTCTGGAGTCTCGCTTCTTCTCCCGGCACTATTGTCCACTACTCCCGTGTGCATGACAGTGGAGGCACGGCTGAATGGCTCCGAAGACGTCTAGGACTAGCACAAAGAAACCAAGCCACGTGTCGGGTTGGTTTGAGTCGCAAATGTTGTAAAACAACAAAGCAAAAAGCACAA
The DNA here is from genome assembly GCF_051989625.1 of Stigmatopora argus. Taxonomy (NCBI): domain Eukaryota; kingdom Metazoa; phylum Chordata; class Actinopteri; order Syngnathiformes; family Syngnathidae; genus Stigmatopora; species Stigmatopora argus. The sequence continues at coordinate 16,038,928 of NC_135401.1, forward strand.
AGTACAAAGCTAAGTATATTGGAAAGCTTTATGAAATATTAAAATGCAATTTAATAAGATGGGAAAGCAGCAAAAGCAAAACAAGCAAGAGCGGCGGACGGAGCTACCATTACCAGCTACCACTTGAGCGGCGCCTTCTTGGTTGCAGTAGCAAGAACGGATACAGACACAAGAAAAAGACATTGTAGAGTTAGATAAAAAAGGAACCACACAGATGAAGTCTTTCACAAGGTGGCGAACTTCTGCAGACTGAGACCAAGGTTGAAAATATGAAGAGTCACTCTTCCAAGTTTATCCACACAGCCCCTCAGTAGCCTGGAGCTGGAATGATTGGTCTGAAGCGTTGCTTCTTCTCCCGGGACTTTTGTCCAGCTCCGGATTTCCAGCGGCATCGTGGTGTTGCTCTTTCTGCTTGGTATTGTTCACAGCTAATCCCATGTGTATGACAGCGGAGGCATGGGTAAATGGTTCCAAAAAAGAACTAGTAGAAAAAAACCAAGCTGATAGAACAAAGGAAGTTGCAAAAACAAAGTAAAAAGTATAAATTACAAAGTAAAAGAGGAATGCATTAATAAGTATTAAAATGTAATTAAAAAAAAGATAGAAATGCTGTAAAACACGAAAAACAAGAGTGGACAGAGCTACTGCCACCGGCTGCCGCCTGACGGCGATATCTTGTTTGGGATGGTAGTTGGCTTGGCACATTGGCAAACACGCGTTGAACTTTGACTGCCAGTTGAGGCCACCCCAAGTCATGAAAACTTTTGATCACGCAAAAGGTGGGAATGGAACCCACTAAATTTGAGGCAGATATATGAAGTCCGAGGACAAGTTTGTTCAAATGCGCAGCCTTGAAACGGCCCGATATCGAATTTTGATTTTTCAACTTCAATCCAAGATGGCCGACTTCCTGTTTGGTTTGGGACATCAGTTCCTGAGAGTTTTTTGTGTAGTTTTGCATCCACTCACAAATATTCATAGCTCGCTGTTGAAAAAAAATCACTATATGGGATGCCATTTTTAAAGTTTAGAGGTGACACTACAATGTTCCCATGACGCACTTCGAGAATCCGTTGGCCTACCAGCAACATGTATGCCATGGCCGTACATACGAGCCAGAACAAAGTATTTCATGTCTTTGTTGACCGATGAGTCACCACAACAAAAAGCATCAACCTGTGGACATGGGCTTTGAAATACAGCATTAACAAAGTCTTGTGAACATACAGACTCAAAATCAGGTCAAATTACGCATCCTGCTTCGAACCAGACTGCAAAAAAGTATTGCCACTGGTTGGAGCTATTGAGTTTTCGTGAGAGACCCCAATAGGACCCTTTAAGGTGGGGCAACCATCAAGTACAGTAAATTCGGTGCACAAACATTGAAGTACAGTCAAGTTATAGCACTTCAAATTTAGGGGTAAAAAATGGCGAATGTCCTTTTCATAATCCTGTTGAGTCTCCTATTTGGTAAAAACGCTATTTATTTAATGGACCATCTAGAACAGAACAATGGTTTAAATCTTCCCAGGTGATAGTTTGAAGCCATTAATTCATTTGGGCTTGGATAAGGACCCAGTCCCGTGAAACAAATAGATTTTTATTACCACTATGTGTCACTATGCCCGATCGAAATAAATATTTAAAGGCAGACATGTTGGGGGCGGGACATTTGTCAAACCTGCCAAATATAACAATGAAACGTTAGCATGGAAGTCACTAATGATATGTATTTGGCACGTTGCCAAAACCACCTTGTAATTTGAGTTCAACATTAAATGAGTTGAATCAAATCCTCTCCAAATATTTTTGATAGCTGGCCATTAAAATGAATGGCGCCCGTCCTCGTCGAAGCCATGCTTGTAGCTATTGGAGGCTCCATAAGCCGGAAGTAAAATCGTACAATGGATCACAACAGAAGCACTAGGACCATTACATACCTGTAAATGTTAGAATTACCACCTTACAATCAACAGGCCACATTCAGGAGTTCGTCACAAGATTCCTGTTCAGAGAGTACGGAAAAGAGTGCTTGACGAGCCAGGGACCACACTATAACAGACCTGGGCAATTAATTCCAGAAATGGCTGCAGTGGGTGAAGGTTTTTGTTCCAACCCATAAGAGGAAACCTTTCCACCAATCTGGTATCTTAGAAGTCCAATCAGTGGATTGCAGTCAAGTACTTCTTGTTTTAGCAGAAATCGAATTAGTTAAACTGTCTGTGCTGGATCGGTTGGAACAAAAACCTGCACCCACAGCGGCCCTAGATGACTGGATTGCCCAGGTCTGCTGTAAACACTCCAGAAAGACTCCTCCAGTTTGGCTTCTATGGACTCTCAGCCCCTAAGACTCCATTCCTCAAGAAAAATCATGTTGAAGCTCCTTTCAACTTTGCCAAACAGCATTTTCAGAAGCCTGTGGAATACTGAGAAAAGGTTGTTTGACCGACAAGAACAAAATTGAACTTTTCGGCTCTCATACTATGCAGTGTTTGGGTAAGAAATGACACTACACATAACCTAAAAAATAGACATATAGACATCATAGGCGCCGTTCAAAGCGGCTGCTAGTTGCAGTAGCTCGCTAAAGCCTCACTCGTATTTTGTGTTTTTACAGCTTTTTTATCCTTTATTTTTACGTTTTATTTTCTCTTAAGATTTTACTTGTTACTTTACTTTATATATTATATTCCATACTTTAATGTTTTAGAACTTTACTTTCAAGTCTCTACTCCAACAGAGCATTCAAAGCTAGACTGAACTGTGTATATATATTATATATAATAACTAGGAGCTTGCCGTCATTCCCGGAGGCTTGACCAAAGAATTACAGCCGCTGGACATCGGCATCAACCGGGCTTTCAAATCAAAGTTACGAGCGGCGTGGGAGCAGTGGATGATCGCTGGCGAACACAGCTTCACGAAAAGTGGCAGGCAGCGCCGGGCTTCTTACACTACGATTTGTCAATGGATCGTTGCCGCCTGGGCGAACGTGTCTGCTTGCACGGTTGTTCGAGCTTTTCCCAAAGCCGGCATAATTTCTAAGGAGCCACATGGAAATTACGGTGACTCTGAGAACGAAGAGGGGGGGCGGCTATTTGGGAGGCTCGTTTGGGTAATTGTTTAATTCTGACACAGAAGATGAGGAGTTTGAGGGATTTGAAGGTGATGACTTGAGTAAACTGTAAAATTTCTAAATAAAGTACAACCGAACTCAGTTTTGCTTCCGTTGCCTTTTTAAAACATCTTTTTAGCGTGTGGGTGTAGCGAGGAAGAACTATATTTCCCAGCAGTCACTGCGCACCGGAACCCGGAAATAAGCTGCTTTCGGTAGCCAGCGCTATCGTCAGCCGCTCGGCGCCACTTGGCGGCGCTCACAAAGGGCGCTCTGCATTATAAGGCGCCCTGTCTATTTTGGAGAATTTTGGAGAATTTTTTTGACTTTTATGCGCGCCTTATAGGCGTGAAAATACGGTATATATGTGTATATATATTGTGTATATATATATATATATATATCAGCAACACGCTTATTTATTTATATATTTATTCATGTATTTATTTACTAATTTACTTATTACCTATCTATTTGTCTACAATGCCTTTCCTATTTCTGCATCCTCACCCTCTTGCTACTGTGACAACGAAATTTCCCAAATACCGGATGAATAAAGTTATCCAATCCAAAAACACTACTGTGATCCTTCAACTTTTGCGGCTTCAATGCATTGCAGATTTTTTCTGAAGTTTAAAAAAAAGTTGATGTCAAAATCCACGCTGAAATTCGCATCCAGAAGACAGGTGAAAAATGGTGGAAGTCAGGAAGTCGGCGCTGAAATGGTTGGCTCTAAGTGCCGAAGAAGCGATATAACATAGCAGAAAAAATGGGCGCGCCAAAAACTTTAAATAGCTGTGAAACATGCCACCTTGCCTTTTCTTGTTTCTAGCGGGTTGTGTTTCGGATAACATGCGTTATACGATGTGGAAAAAGCATACTTCGAGTCAATTCCCGCTTTGTCCTGATTTTACATCGCAAAATGCCTGCTAAGCGTCCAGCGTCGTCTACGCCACAGCGAGCCGAGGACTGTCCGGGCATGCTGCCTCTGAGTGAAGCCACAGCGAGCCGAGGAAGGCGCGGGGACACGATATTTGTATTATCTCAAATAGCCCCACACATCGAAAAACAAATTATAGTCATAATCAAAAATAATGACAATAAGGAATGAAATGCAATCACACGTAATAAAGTTTTAAATACACATACTTAGACTCATGTAATACTTAATGTAAATATGCAATGACAGCTTCCAGATGCTTTTGGTACGTTTTAAATCTTGACAAAAAAAAGCATTCAATTGAATTCAATTATCCAATTGATCGCTGCTTAGATGTGATTTTGTCCCACTCCTTCAGAAATGTTTATTAAATATTTTGCTGCGCGTTGGTGAAGCTTTATTATTTGTTGCCACAAATGCTAAATTCAAGAAAATAACGGCCATTTCAATTGTTTTATTTAAACTATTTAAAAGGCAACTTGCCCATGTTTTCTAGATTATTTTAAACATGTTCTCATACATGGCTCCGTTCATTGCGCCTTCAATTAAATGAGGTCTTATAAAACTACAAGATGAGGAAAAAACAGTAGGGTGCCTCACCCTCCAAATGTCTTTGTCAGTACAGTAATCCTCCCTCAAATATGCTGAAATGTCCAGTCACATCAAATTTCCATCTCCCTGGTTGGTTATATCAAGTATTTTCTCATAGATCGCTCTGTTCATTGCCCCTTCAATTAAATGAGGCCTGCCAAAATACAATGAGAAAACATTCCAAATTAGGGTACCTTGACCTCCAAATATCTTTGTAAGTACAGTAATCCCTCGAGTTTTGCGGATATTGTAGAAGAGATATGGCCGCGATAACAAAAAATCACGAAGGATAACCCCTATTATTACTGCATACCATACAACATGTTTTCGCGCCTATATAGAAAGACCTCGCTTCCCGCCGGCACGCGCCGCTGGATTGCCGGTCGAACGGCCGCCTGTGGCGGCGCGAAAACTTCGCCGGCTCGCCATAGCTCCGCTTTTCAGCCATCTCGTCGCTCAGGAACAGGGAGACGACGTGCCCGCGCTGTCCTCGACTCGCTGTGGCTTCGCTCAGCAATTGGGAGACGATGTGCCCTCACTGTGGCTTTGCTCAGCAACTGCGAGACAACTTGCTCGTGCTGTCCTCGGCTCGCTGTGGCTTCGCTCAAAAGAGGTGTGCCCAATTATCGCGGCCATGTCTGTTCTAAGATTTCTGCGATATTTGTGGGATTACTGTACTTACAAAGACATTTGGAGGGTGAGGCACGCTACTATGTTTTTTTCCTTGTCTTGTAGTTTCAATGAACAGAGCCATGTATGAGAAAATGCTTGATATAATCTAGAAAACATGGGAAAATTGACTTTTAAATGGTTTAAATGAATACATTGAAATGGTCCAGTTATTCTCCTGAATTAAGAATTTGTGGCAACAAATAAAAAAGCTTCACCAAAGCGCACTATAATATTTAAAAAAAACATTGCTGAAAATGCGAAAAAACTTGCCCCGCACTGTGTTCGACTCGCTATGGCTTCGCTCAGAAGCGGCGTGCCCAATTATCGCGGCAATGTCTAGTCTACAATATCCGCGATATTTGAGGGATTACTGTACTTAAAAAGACATTTGGAGGGTGAGGTAGCCTACTGTTTTTTTCTCATCTTGTAGTTTTAGCAGACCTCATTTAATTGACGGCATAATGAAGAGCCATGTATGAGAAAATGCATGATATAATCTAGAAAACATGGGAAAATTGACTTTTAAATGGTTTAAATGAATAAGTTGAAATTGTCCAGTTCTCCTGAATTAAGAATGTGTGGCAACAATTAAAAAAGCTTCACCAAAGCGCACTATAATATTTAAAAAACACTGCTGAAGGAGTGGGACAAAATCACATCTGAGCAGTGTGATCGATTAGTAATTGAATTGAATGCTTTTTTTTGTCAAGATTTAAAACGTACCAGAAGCGCCTGGAAGCTGTCACTGCATGCTAAGGTGTTTCCATTAGGTATTACATGAGTCAGTGTGTGTTTAAAACTTTCCCTGTGTGATTGTGTTTAATTCATTTTTGTCATTATTTATGATCATGACTATTAATTATTTTTTTCCTATGTGGTCTATTTGATATACTACAAATGTATCAGATATTTCATGTGAATTGCCTCTTTGGAAAGAACTGTTGAAGCGTTCAATGCTTATTTTCTCCATTGTATGTTTATAACAATTCCAGTATGCAGTATTATTGTATTTTAGTAGCTAATCTCTAACATCGGTATTTACCACACGCTTGTAATTTGTGGTGATTAATCACACCCTGATTTGTTGATTCCATCTGATGCCTCTGGCATACGAACTTCTTATTTTTGTGTGCAGTTGAAATTCCTAGTCAATGTGATATGAGATTCTGTCGAAACCAAAGTTGCTACCTTTTTTTAAACAATATTTTTAGCTGTAGCACAATAAACCCTGATGAACCTCATCTGTCCTCAACATTTTGTGGTTGAGACTCAACTATCTAAAAATGTTCTCTAACAACGTCTTAAATATGATGAGGTTTTAATTTTCACTCTAAGCAGATTTTGAGGAACAAGTGCTCGAGATCTGCAGAACTTGATGAGTTTGAAATAGAGCATGTCTGTGATGATGACAACATTCTTCCTCCATATGTGCTTCGATCTGATGATGGAGGTCCCCGTGTTACAATAAATACAGCTATTGGACACATTAACAGGTTTTTTTTCAATTGAATTGATCCTTAATCAATCCTATTTAAAAAATAAAAAAAAGAATATATATATTTTTTTACTTTCACTCAGATATTGTGCTCGGCTGCCCAGTGATCCCTTCACCCATTTGGCTCCGAAGTGTAAAACTCGGGAGATGCAAGATGGAACATTTCAGTCTACACTTTATTTACCCATTAACTCTCCACTCAGGGTTCCTGTTAAGGTATGGTATAAACTACTGAGTTCACAATATTTTAATACATGTTTATACACATGTTGTAAAAGCCTGTTGTGATAAACAATAAGTCAATTCCCGTATTTTAACAAAACAGGGTGCACAACATTTAAAGGTGCGGTCTCGATTGCATTTGCAATTTCTGTATTTAACATGTTTGCAAGGCGAAAACGTATGCTCGTGTGCAAAATGTACTGTGTGTGTATATATAGTGAGAGAGAGAGAGATACACATTTGCACGCGCACGCACGCACACACTTACACACATGTACACACATACACACCATATTTTCACACCTATAAGGCACACTTAAAAGTCTAAAACTATCTCTAAAATGGTTGATGCGCCTAATCTGTCGGTGCAGCTCGCTCCAGAGACAGTTTGTTAGCTCGGCCATTGTGGGTGGAGTTTGCGATCTCTGGCTGGCTCACTTTGGCTTTGGTCCGCCTACTCTATCACTCGCCAATCATAGTTGGAGAAAGCGATGACGTTTCCCTTCGACTGCGAGAAGGCGATGACGTATCCCTACGCCTGCAAGAAGGCCTTGGTGTCACCAAATCGAATTCTGATTGGTTAAACCAACAGTCTTATCGACGCTTGTTTAATGCAGCAGAGCCTGCAGAACTGATTGTGAAGGCCTTGAGGCAGATTTCTGACCCTGGCAACAAATAATGGCTGAAATGTGATTGGTTAAAAGCTTCAATATGAAAACACACATCTGGAAGCAGTGCAACCAGGGGGAAAAGCAATGAAAGGAAGCTAACAGACAATTTGGAATTATTTAATAAGTTAAGTATTCATGGACAAAATATAATTAACATCAGTCTGTGATTCAGATATTTCTTAGCCCAGCAGAGAAGGCCTCGAAGACCCTGACGGCACACCACTGATGTGTATATATATATATCAGCGGTGTGCCATATGTATATATATATATATATATATATATATATATATATATATATATATATATATATATACACATATACACATATATATATATATATATATACATATATACATATATACATATACATATATACATATATATATATACATATACATATATATACATATATATATATATATATATATATATATATATATACACATACATATATATATATATATATATAGATATATATATACACATACATATATATATATATAGAGATATATGCATATATTCCTATATGCATATACAGTGGTACCTCTACATACGAGTTTAATTCGTTCCGGGACTGAGCTCGTATGTCGATCTTGTAACTCGAACGAACGTTTCCCATTGACAAGAACTAAAAACAAATTAATTCGTTCCAACCCTCTGAAAAAACACCAAAAACAGGATATTGGATTGGAAAAGTTGTATTTCTTCTAATTTGCCATCTATTAACAAAGTAACACATAACTAGTGGTTTAATAGTATTAACGTGTTTAATAGAACTAAAATTGGACGGATTTCGTGGAGGGTACAGAGGGGGACATAGAGGCAGGCGGGGGGGGGGGGGGGGGGGGGGACTTTCCACTGCAGCGCACTCGTAAGAGAACAAACAAATTTAAATTAACTTGGATTAATATATACAGACACACTCAAACGTATGCTTAATGTAACTTTACACAAAACTGAATTCTAATTCTGAAATTGTTTTAATTTGTTTTTGATAGGTTTATTAATAGGTATACTTTAATAAAAACAGAGAGACATCGTTGACATATTCCAACAGTTTTACCTTTGTTCTCTGGGTTAATTCCACCCAGACGTTCAGCGGGAGTTATTAAAAGGAACACATCAAGGGTTGTTTGTTTTTGCCTCCCCTTCAAAATATTTTGAAAATGACGCGCACAAATGTCCTCACAATACGATAACGCGCGACCACTTGGCAGCTTGTCAGGGTGCCTCTTTTCTACCAAATCAGAAAACTCTTGCCACTTCGCTAGCATGTCTTTGATATCCTTTGTAGCCAGGCGGCCCCCCTCTTCCACCTACTCCTCGCTACTGAGTTCCCGCAACATCTTCAAATGTTCACTCTCCTGGAGCTCGATTAAATCCTGTGTCATCAGTTCTTCGTGGTGCTCGGCGATTAGATCATTCACATCTGCCTCGTTAACCTCCAGCCCCAAGGAATTTCCAAGTGACACGATATCATCCATGACAACGAGCAAGCTCTGTGACACGTACCCCACTCTCATATTTTTCAATTATTTCGCGCTTAATGTTGATTGTCAACATTCGCCTTTTCTTTGCACACCTATTCATTCCACCTGTTTGCTTTAGATCCATTGTTGTTCACTTTGTAACATGCATTGACTAACGGAGAAATACACAGGAAAATGCAAGCTCCACCCAGTGCTCGTAGATATCTGTTATACACGAAAGAGATGCGGCAAAAAATACAGTGCGCTACAATGATAAACAGCCTCTCATGTCTTGGCCACCTGGCTTTCTCGCATCTCGAAGTTTTTCTCGTATCTAGAGATAATTATTTGCTCGAATTTTTCCTCATCTCGAGCTGCTCGTATGTAGAGGTACCACTGTATACATATATACAAATGTATATATGTATATATACATATATACAGGTATATATATTGGATTGGAAAAATATTTTTATATGTTCTAATTCACCATCTATTAACAAAGTAACAAATAACTAGTGGTTTAATATTACTTACTGCTCAAAATTTTACTCGTATCTTAAATTGATTGTATGTCGGGGTATGTATATGTATGTATGTATATATATATATACATATATGTATGTATGTATATATATATATATACATATACATGTATACACACACATATAAACATACACTAACATATATAAACATACACTAACATATATAAACATACACAAACATATAAACACACACACACATTCACATACATATTCACATACACACACATACACATACACACATACACACACACACACACACACACAGACACACACACACACACACAGACACCTACCGACCTTTCGAACGGCCTACAGAACCCATCCTCCTGACCAGCTTATTCAGCCTGTTCCTGTCCTTCTCCGTATATCCACTGTAGATGCCACCACAGTGTCGTAAAAGGTCCTCAGCAGTGTCCTGCACACTCCATAGAACAGCAGTCCCCTCAGTAGGTAGAGGCGGCTCTGGCCCCTCTTTTACAGGGCATCTGTGTTTGTGGACCTGTCTAGTTTGTTGTTGAGGTGAACACTCAGGTACTTAAAATTCTCCATAATTTCAATGTCTGTACCCTGTATTTTCACCTGAGTGGTCTGTTGAGGATTCTTCCGAAAATCGATCACCATTTCCTTTGTCTTACTGGCGTTGATGTAGAGGTGGTTTCGCCTACACCAGTCAACAAAGGCTGTGATGACTCCCCTGTACTCTAGGTCATTCCCGTCCATCACTCGTCCAACAATAGCGGTGTAGTCGTAGAACTTCTGGAGTTGGCAGGTGTCTGTACTGTGTTTGATTTCCGATGTGTGGAGGGAAAAGAGGAGTGGGGAGAGCACCGTGCCTTGTGGGGTCCCCTTGCTGCAAACTACCACATCAGACGTAGAGTCCTGAAGTCTCACATATTGTGGCCTGTCAGTGAGGAAGTTGACGAGCCATGCAGCCAGGTGGTTCCTTACTCCAGCCTCATCAAGTTTCCCTCTCAGTTGGACTGACTGAATGGTGTTGAACGCACTGGAGAGGTCAAAAAACATAATTATCACCGTGCTTCCCGCGTCCTCCAGGTGTGAAAGAGACCTGTGCATCAGGTAGGTGGTAGCATCTTCCACACCAATGCCTGGACGATAGGCTGCAGAGGGTCCAGCTCTGCATTCATCAGGAGGCTGAGGTGATTCAGGAGGATTCTCTCCATTGTCTTGATTAGGTGAGAGGTTAATGCTACCAGCCTGAAGTCGTTTGAGCTCCCTGGGGTTCGCAGTCTTTGGAACTGGGACCACACCGGAAGTTTTCCACAAGGTGAGGACATTCTGCAGACTGAGGCTGAGGTTGAAAAATGCAGAATCACTTTGCCAAGCTGATCCGCAGACCCTCCGTAGTCTGGAGCTGAGGCCGTCTGGAGCCTTCCTTGCCTCGATGTTCTTAAGCTATCTTATCACCAGATCGACAGTAATGTCGAGAGTGGTGGAGGATGGGGGTGACGTGTGAGCGGAGGAAGAGAATATGAAGAGGAGGAGAAAGAGGGGGAGAGGTGCTTCTGGTCTAGGGGCTCAGGGGAGTGGGGGCAGAACTGAATCTGTTAAAGAACTGATTTAGTTCATAGGCTCACTCCCTCTCTCCGGACTTCGGGGCTCTCTCACTGTTGCCTCCAAGGCCCCGAAACTGTCCTCAAGCCCCTCCAGACCTCTTTGCTGTTGCCTCTTTGGAGTTGGTTTCCTAGCTTCCTCTTGTAAATGGCCTTTCCCTTCCTTATCTCTCTCTTCAGCTCCTTCTGGACCATTTTAAGACTCTTTCTCCCCAGACCCAAAAGCCCTCTTCTTTTTGTTCAGGAGGGCCCTTAGATCCCGGGTGACCAACGGCTTATTGTTGGAGAATCAACGGACCTTCTTGGAGGGTATAGTGTTTTCAACACAGAAGTTTATATAATCTGTGATGCAGTGGGTCAAGCTGTCAATGTCTTTCCCATGTGAATTGCACAGCACCTCCCAGTCAGTGGTCTCAAAACAGTCTCTCAGTACCATGCTGGTCTCCTCGGTCCATCTTTGTACAATCCTTGTGGTTGTTTTTTTTTCCCTCACCACAGGGATGTAGGTGGAGATCAGACAGACCAGGTTGTGGTCTGAGCGGCCCAGTGGGGGGAGGGAGACTGAGCTGTATCCCTCCTTTGTGTTGGCGTACAGCAGGTCAGGAGATTTTTGTTCCCTGGTGTGGCACTTCACATACTGAGTGAAGGTGGGGAGAGTAGAAGCCAAGGAAGCATGGTTAAAATTATCGGAGATAAGGAGAGACTGGGGGTGTGACGTCTGCAGCCGCGACACAGTAGCGTGAAGCAGCTCACGAGCAACTGCCGCATCGACGGAAGGAGGTATATATGCAGTTATCGCGATAACGTGCGAGAACTCCCGGGGATGTAAAATGGCCTGATGCTAGCAGCTACTAGCTCAATATCTCGAGTGCAAAGTTGCTCCTTCACCATAATATGCCTGGGGCTACACCATCTGCTATTAATAAAAACAGCTAGTCCCCCACCTTTCTTCCTACCGCTCTCCTCAGCTTTTCTGTCCACCCTCACCAGCTGCAAACCATCCAAGGAACCAAGAGTCCGGTGTTAGTTCATTCAGCCAGGTCTCCATGAAGCACATAATACTGCATTCCAGATAATGTCGTTGTAGTTTGGTAAGCGCCGTCATATTTGAATAAGGAGGAAAGTAATTTATTTAATTATTCACAGAAGTTTGAAGTTTCAAATTTGAAACAACAAAGCTGATAGTTATCGTGATAATTATCGATATCGACTAATATTTTTTTTTATCGTGAAAACAATTTTTGTCATATCTCCCAGCTCTACGGACTACAAGCCTGAATGGTATCAATGGCTATGGCAACAAAATGGTTTGCCAAGCCGCCCCCATACCCCAGCATTTGCTGACACAGAAATGTGCTTCCTGTGCCTCTTGGGCAAAAGACCGGTCGGCCAGCTGTTAAACTAGAGAGGAATGTGGATTGCCACACAAGTGGATTGCCATTTTTTCCCTTGATGGACTCATAGCTGGGTCACATCGAGCAATCGTATGGACTATTTGTACTTACACTGCTACATTAATGGAATACAATACAAAGCCTTAATGGGCAAGGGGTCCACTATATCCCACACCTGCCCTTGTACAGTCACTGGAAACCAAGCTACGATGTAGGGTGCAAAGACTGTGTGAATATAGTAGGGTAGCAGGTGAGCCATAAATTATGGTTGGCCCAGATCCAATACATCAATTGCATCATTGAGCTGGACCTGGTGTCTCAATGGAAAGTTGTGGTGGATGTACCCAGAGTGGCGCTATAACTGCGTTCTAAGCGGATTCCCCTGCAAATGACTAGTGAGGAAAAAACTGGGGCACAAGTCCAGTCAATCACCGATGAGAGGGCACGCTACTGCGGAGACCACAACTGAAGATACACAACCGCTATCCATTGAGATCAAGCATCCCATCGAGGAGCTTAACAACAGTAAGTGAGGGTTTAGATATAGACTGCTGTCACCAGGTGCAGGAGCTTTTGGGCTGTGTTTCTACAAAAGACAAAGACTGCACACAAACCTGCCTGGCCCAGCACAAGAGAGAGACTGACGGAGCCTCCCTCCATCCACTGTCACTCTTGCCACCTTCCCTTTTAGTCAGTGTTCTAACATAGAGAAGCAAATCCGGAAGATGTTGGAGGTGGAAGTAATCAAGGCAATATCCAGCACATGGACAGCTACAGTGGTCTAAGCAAAGAAAAATGATTGCATTTGGAGGTTCGGCGGCTCAGTGACATACACAAGCCGCTTATTGACGATGCCCTTGAGTACATCCCTGAATCCTGCTGGTTCAGCTCACTTGACTTGTGAAATGGCTATTGGCCGTTGGAGCGACTATCCCCAGAGCCACGACAAAAGACTGCATTCTCCCTAGGCCAAGGATTATGGAAGTTCAGAGTGGTGGATTTCAGACTCTACAATGCTTTTGCCACTTTTGAATGGCTAGTGGAGAAAGTCCTCGGTCAAATATCACGCAGCCATTGTGTCTACATGAATGACATTATGGTCCACGCGAATAACTTCCAGTGTGTTGAGCCACCTACAAAGTGGCTGTACTGCTGCACCACAAAGACTAAATAGTTGTGCATGAGATTATGTTTAATGAGTAATCCTGAGTAAAAGTGTAATACGTGAGCCTGTCTCACGTGCTTACTTGAGCAATGTTAAACCCCTTTGTCAATTTTCACAAGGACTTAGATATACAGTGGTACCTCGAGATACGAGCTTAATCCGTTCCGTGACTGAGCTCGTATGACAAGTTACTCGTAACTCGAGGTAAAGTTTCCCATTGAAATGAATGGGAAACAAATTAATTCGTTCCAACTCTCTGAAAAAAACACCAGAAACAGGATATTGGATTGAAAAAAAAGTTTTATTTCTTATAATTCGCCATATATTGACAAAGTAATAAATAACGAGTGGTTTAATAGAAATAAAGTGTTTAATCTAACTAAAATTGGGCAGATTTCGCCGAGGGGAGAGGGGCACAAAAGGGGCGGGGGGCTTCGTTTTTTTTCTTCCACACAACGCACTCGTAAACGGAACAAACACTCCACCCTCACGTTCGCTATCGATGGGCTGTTTGCTGTCGTACTATTCCCTTCAAAATATTCCGAAAATGATGCACACAAATGTCCTCACAATCGAATAACGCACGACCACTTGCCAACGAGCAGCAGTCTTTTATCAGCGATCGCGCCGCTGCTCATGTTGTTGTTGTTGTTGGGCCACCTCAGGCGCTTGAGGATTACCCTCAGCAGCGCTAGAGCTGTCACTGGAACGCGGATTAGTTCATCCAGGGGGTAGCCGGAGGTGTGGGGCAGTGCGAATATCTCCGGCTGGATGAAAAACGTAGGGCGCCACGTTCCTGGGTGGCAGCTCTGGGTGGTTTTGTTGGATTCGCATGGGAGCTTCGGGGGCGCTGGCTAGCGGCTCCTTTTAGCTTGTAGCATCTGTGTTCGCATCCCCTCGAACGGCGCCTAGTGCCATTGCCTGTCGGCGTTGTGCGCACGAGTATACTTCATTACCCAGAAAGCCCTCTTTTCACCGCGCATGCGCGTTGTGCGTTTCCTGGTCTGAATAGCTCATCCGGTGCTCGTAAATATTGTTATACACGAAAGATATGCCAAAAAAAATGCCATGGCAACCTGGCTTGGTCGCATCACGAAACTTTGACCGCATCACGGGCGAATTATTCGATCGAAATTTCCCCCGTAAGACGAGCATTCCGTATGACGAACGGTCGTATGACGAGGTACCACTGTATTCTGCAAACGCATTTAATTTTTCGGCTTTTTTATCTTCACAGGGTCCCAAAATGAATTGTACCAGATTAGCAGAGAAGGCAGTTGCATTACTTTGTTGTGAGAAACTACATCAAATAGGTACACTATGTAAATTATATTCATTTTTATATTACTAGTTCTACGCATTCTCATATTTAAAGTAAATCGTCTTTCCAAGGTGAATTGGATGATCATTTGATGCCAGTTGGCAAGGAGACCGTAAAGTATGAGGAAGAGCTGGACCTTCATGATGAGGAGGAAACTTGCGTCCCTGGCCGGCCTGGCTCTACAAAAAGGAGACAGTGTTATCCGAAAGCTGTGAGGGAATTTTTTGGATGAACAGTAATGTTTGTCTTGCTATGCCATTTTTTTTTAAAAACACAGCCTATCACAATTGCATTCTAGTAATGTTGATGACAATAAAGAAAAAAAACATTATTAATGAAATGACTATCAGCACAATACTGATACTTTAATAGCTAAAACAAAAATCACACTTCATTGCAGGCCCCCTGATGAGCGACAAGTTGTGCAAGGGTTTTTAACTGTTTATTTTATTCTAACATTTAATGTAATTTGTTTTCTCTTAATGCTGATTACGTGTCTAACATTTCTTCCACCGACCATTATGTGGACTACTCTATGTGCCTGCCAAACTGAGTAGCGTGATCCATTACCACGCTGTCTTGTTTTGTAGTGCAACGAGCGAGGTACTATAGCCAAATTTGTTGTATCGCGTTCTAAATGTTTATGGTAGCCAGCACAGTGCAGACAATTGTTTTCCCCATTAGTATCCGTCCCCTTGGCATCTTTCATATTCTTCCTGGCCTGCCACTTCTGTTCTTCATAATTGTTTTTTCTGGTCTTTCCTAATGTTTTTCCTCACAGTGCAAAATGACTTTGCAATATTAGAGGTACATTTAAAAGCCTTTCTTACAATTATCATTTTCACTTGGTTCATTTAAGTCAATGTTTTGCGGGCCCCGTTTTTCCACTCCGGAGATTCAAAGAGAAACAAAACATGCAATTGGCCACCTAAATTACATTTACTCATGATTGCTTGCATCCTTTAATGAAGTTCCACTCTTGAGAAGCTTACAAGGCAATTTGGGTTTTCGATTAAAGATTTACAGGTATTGCATTATAAATAAAATTACAAAAATTAAAAAGACAATGGTTTCCAGTTTTTCTGCACCTCTGTAATTTTTGTTTAGATAAAATTTTAACATTTTGACTTAGTCCGATACAAGTTCATATTTTCAAATGTTACTGTGTACGTGTTTCTAATTTGTAATAAATATTTTAACTGAATAAGAATTTAAAGAAATGAACAAAATTGCCATATCTGCTAATTAAAACACCACTGTCACTCAAATTTATATGGACTCATATTTTGACCACTCAAGCATGCTAAAAGAGAATATGCTCGAACATTTTCTTTCTTATTAGCTCTTACTACATGATTGTTTCATTTGTTATTTAACTATAAATTTGTCCCTTATCTTCAATTAGATACCAGAGTGTTTGCAGGACAGTTATGCTATAACCAAGCATACTTTCTACCTTTATGTCATTGGAATGATCCTCACCACTCCACTTCCTGATGAGCTCAACTTCCGTAGAAGGAAGCTTTACCCACCAGAGGACAGCACACGCTGTTTTGGCATCCTGACTGCTAAACCAATACCTCGAGTAAGTTAGAATTCCCATGATGTATTTGTTTATATATTATGAGCCATGTTGGAATAATAATTGCACTGTTCTTACACTAAGACACATATGCAAATTAATTTTTGGTATGCAAACTGATAGGGTCACCAATAGGCATTCCCCAAATGTATGCACAAATAAAGAGAAAAAGAGAATCTTCTGGATTTTTTTACTTGCAAGGAGAACGAACCGTTGGTGCCAAGTCCCAACTCCGTTCTTGCCTCACGCCTTTTTTGTTGTTTATTAAATTCAAGGACCCTAGATACAATGGACATCTCAACTCTCAGGGGAGGGGTGGAAACAAAAGTCTTAACTAAGGTTCTACGGAGCAAATTATTTACTACTTTGCACGCAAACATATAATAATTTGAAACTAAGTTCAATTGTAAAGCAAAGCATATTCTTCATTGCAAGCAAATATATAATATTGTGAAACTAATGATAATCTATTGATAATGAGCAAAGTTTAATAGTAAAGCAAAGCACATTCTTCATTGCAAGCAAATATATAAAAATGTGAAACTAATAATCCTGACACAAACTTTCAGTTGCAACTTTCTGAGTGAGATTGTATTTGAAAATCATTTGCAGCACACATCTTGAGTTGTATAGCTTTATAGTGCTTTTCAGGCTTTGAAATGCACATTTGACGATAATCATTTTAATTAAAACTCAAATACAACTGCAGAATGTCACACAGCAGTATGCCACATTTTTCTGGTAATTTTATTTTATAAAACTCAAAACAAAGAATAGACATGTAAAATGTTCATATTGTATAAACAATGAAATTAACTTGGTATCAAGGTCCCCGTCTGCCCGGGTGTGCGTTTGCTCACGGAGCCTTTTTAGAGATTTATTTTTCTGCATATACTTTGAAAAGATACATTTTACCACTCTCCATGCTCAGTTAGTGTCCAATATGTATTTCACGGTATCCTTCTGCGCTCAGTGTAACAAATTGGGTTCTAATGTTGAATGTATGCTCGATTAAGAAGGACAAGGCTAAAGTTAGTACGATATCGTCCATCACTTTTAGTAAGACAGCAAAGAGGGTTGTTACGTACCATAATAAGACTACTGTGTGAAGCTACTTTTGTCATATGGATACCTGACTGCCAAAAGAAGAACATAGCCTTGGATACACAGTCCATAAATTGTGATTATTCACCTGTTGTGGCAGCTCTTGGAATCTATCGACTCCTAGAGTTTGGGTCTGACTTTACAAGTCCACCCACTGCCAACGTTGAAGTTATCAAAACATGCCTATAGCGCCCTCTTGTGATTCAGTGTAAAAAAAAACAGGTGAAATAATATCTGATTGTTTGAATTATTTTGCAAAAGTCACACTGGGTTTGGCAGCCCCGGCCAACATTTAGAAATAACTGCACCGTATAGTCCGTAAAAGTCGGTTCTTCAAATTCTTGAATTGTGACACATTGCAATTTATATTTTTGGGTAATTTGATATACTTGGTACATTGTTCGTTCAAACTACAAATCTTGAGTTTTTCTGACCTTAGAGGGCTTTTCAGATTGTGAAACATAGCCATAGATGATTATTTCGATTAAAACTGGCAAAAAGTGCTGTGGAGAATGGATCCAAGTACTTAGAAAAGCTTTGAGTTTGTTTTATTTAAAAACGGACAATACATATTAATTAACATATACATGTAAATATGTAAGATTATAGCCGAAGGCTAATTACCATCTTTAGTCCCTTGTGCAGGTTGATGTTAAAAATGCAAGATAAAATCAAGAAGGCAATAGTTGGGAGGTAGAGGAAAAAAACAGGACAAAAGCACCGTAGAAATGATGAGACCTACACAAATAGCACAGGTATAGGCAGTGTTGTGATCACTATATTGTTCATCCAGCAGCCAGCTTTTAAGATGATTGGCAAAGACGGTATTGAGATCCAGGTATCTGAGGCACGAACAGAGAATGTGTTTTGGCCAAATGCACTTGTTCTGAAAGGGACTACAAAGTCACCTCCAGAACCAGCTCTTGTTGATCTGTTGGAATTTTTTTGGGACAAATTCTTGCAGTGGAGCTTTGTGATGGAAGATTTTGGAAAACATGATGGCATCAGCATATCTAATATTATAGTTGAGGGTTGTTTTTTGTTTTATATCTGGTAATGATGGTATGTTTTTCGTTTTCTGTCCAATACTTTCGTAGCTTCCTTATAAACAGTTTTAATTGGGTTTCAATTGGGCGAGTCATCACCTTATCATGGTGGTGCGTTTTGTGTGTCCCAGTGATCCTTGGATGTTGTCTGCGGCCGTGTGCCCCTGGTAGGGTCTGTTAGGGCTAATCCCCAACAATAAAATAATCTTCAAGCAGAGAAGGCATCAAACACGGAATAGTTTTAGACTCCATCGGCCGTCAGGAGTGGTGAAATGGCAGGTCGCTTCTCAAAATGGCTGCTGTTCGCTCGCTTCTTTGTTTCTTGTCTCGCCCCCACCCTTCCGAAGACGGAGGGACGGACAGAGCACAACGTCCATCTGGTAGCTTTCCCCCTGCCAAATACGACCGTCCTAAGAGCTGGGAGGGTTTTTTAATGAAGGTAGGCGGAGACAAACTTTAGGCGGGAATACATGAACAATGAAATGGGCGGTGACATAGTAGATGACTTTTAAACTATAGGTGTTATTGCTGTAAAATTCCACAAGGCAGCGTCTGTGTAAAATTATATTCTAGTTGCTAAAGCTAAGAATACAAAATAAGAATACAAGAGAAATACATTCCATATTTCACATTTCCCCCCTGTAGTAACTTTGAAAGAAGTTTCATTAAACACATAAATTTGTATCCCTCCCCTCCAGATTCTAGACTACAAACATCATCAACAGTTACTCTTCACAGGTTATGGAAAATAACAAAGTCACTTGTCAAGGCAGAGGCAAAAAATGATGTATTCAGTGTTTCTCGAAAAAAAAAATCCTCTACGTCCCTCTTAATGAGCGAACCCAATTTTTAAATCAAACAAGTACATTTACACAGAGGACTCGACATCCTGGGACTCGTCACACTTCGAAAGAGTGCGAGAATCTCCAGTATGGTTTGCCATGCGGTGATACTGTATGTCACTGTAAGCTAACAGCGTGTGCTGGATTGTGCTTTGAATCATAGCTTTCACACAAAAATTCAAAATAGTAGTTAATCTCAAAAATGGGGGTTGCAAATTCAATGAGAATGGAGAATCATGGTCCGGTTTTAAACCACGATCACAGTGATGCACCTACGCTGAGTTATCCTGGGCCATGGTGTTGACTAGGGCCTTCATTTCAGCTATGGCACGAGTAATGAACTAGTTTCATCTGGGATGAAGGTGCAGCAGTGTTCTCCCATTATGGCACACCCACCTCCATCCTTGGCTGTTATCAGATCAAGGAAAATCCGGTCCTGCAACTCCATTTCCCTAAGGGCTTTTAAATCATCTGCTATACCCTGTAGGGCTTTGACAGTTTGGTTAATGAACACTCATGTAACAGTTCAATGCCTTTACACGGATCATAACTTTACCCACAAGTTGGGGAAGTAGTGACAGTATGATTTTCTGGGGTGTGGACCACAACTTATGGTCACCAGGAACATCAATGCCCCAGATTGAATCATGAGGTTTGAATTGCACTGATTTTGCACTGATTTCTCTTATCTCTTGTGTTCACTCCCCTTAAAAGGAATGCATCTTAGACCATCTGCACCACTGCAGATTTAAGTGTGACGCCTAGACCCAGTGAATTCAGGATGTCGGGATACCTGTGGAAATGGGTATACGACTACGCACATAACAACTTTCATTCATGACAATCAGTTTCTTCTGGAACACCATGAAATTATACCACACATCTTCTTCATAGTAGTTCTCCGGATTGTTCTTTCCATACCACTTCACTCTTCTTTGTGATAGGAGTATGTCACCATCTTGTTTTCCAACTCGAGTCCCTGTGGGCGGGGCGTTCAGACACGCCCAGGCTGCCACTGACAGTGCAGTCACTGTGATGAGGGTGGCAACAGCTTTCATTGTGGCTTCTGTGTAGAGGTGCGAAGTCTATGGGAGGTCAAGGTTAAGTGAGGGATGCTCGTGGCAGGTGAGTAGACGTCAGATGAGTTTTTCACGGACAAAGGTTTTTGACACCGTCCGACTTCCAGTCTACTCAGTCACCTGTGTCTCGAACTACCTTGACCTGGGATTGGTGAATCCACTTCGACTTTTCAGCGATCTTTGCTGCTGTGGAGATTGGTGAGTTGGGCCACAAATGGGTTTTCCCATCACAAAGAGAACCAGTAATTCCTTTTTATGACTCGGATCAGGATCCAATCACCTGGCTTCACCATCTCCTGCAAGGGAGACAAAGGGGATCACGGCAGCTTACATGTTCTTTGGACAAGTTTTTCTCTAAACATTTTTACCATCCACTCTGTGAGTGGATCTGCCTCACCCTTAGTCTCTTGTCATGGTTCATCTTCCCATAGAGGAAGTTGGAATGGTCTTCCATGAACTATCTCAAAAGGTGTTAATCCCGAACACACCATGTCTATCATCCCCCTGTTGAGACATGGCTCCTTCCATGGCTCAATTTTGGAATAAATTCTTTGGTAGGCACGGTAGGCCTTAAGCTGTGTACAGGTCGTCTGCAGACTGTTCTGTGCCTTCATGTATCAATGCACCTTTTCCTTTCTGTTGTGCAATGTTTTGCATATCAATTAATACTGTTTTTGACATCGACTCAGTTTTGTTGTTGTTTTGTATACTGTGCAGTAAGTGTTTGTGCTGCTTCTTTAGCTGCTGTATTCTGTCGTTGTCTTTAGCGCGTGCTTAACATTTGCATACAGCTATTTGGTTGGGCTTAATACCCCAATGAACAAAAATTACAACACTTACTTATTCCATCACTATAGTTTGTGAAAATCCAAATGCCTTATCAGTCAAAATTAAATATACTAGCTGGTATTGTATTATGATCACTGCTTCCTTGTTAAGATCAAGAACTATATTTGTTTTTTCCTTTCCTGCAATTACACAAATGAACTAATCATACTAAAAATAGGAAAAATACAAAAGGCAAACCAGGCTGCTTTCTCCTCAGGAAAACAACTTTCTCATTCTCTGCAACAGTTACATTCATATCAATTAATATCCAGAAACAAATGTACACATTTATAATTCTGAATTGGGTTGAACCCACTAAAATGTAACCACCCCTTGTTTGTCAGGGTTAATATTTTTAGCATAACCGCGTCCTTTAGAGCAATTAAAACCCATTACTTATAAAATGAATACTAATCAAGTCCCAATTCATTCAATAATGTGTATCACGTTGCATATTAAACTCAGTTGTTTGAAATTCAAAATACCCCAATCTAGTTGTCTTTTTATCAAATGTAACATTCCATTGTCTTTGGAGTTTGTCTATCATCTCCTATAAAACTTTCTTAATCAATATTTTTCAATAGTCAGGCATGAAATTAAAATCTAGTTACATTTCTATCCATTTTAGTTTCTAATTTCTTTCTGATTGTTTACTTGAAATCTCTAAGAAGGTTTAGTCTCAATTGAAACACTTTCACCTTTTTTTCCTTATATGGAGACAATAAAACCAATATAAAAAGTTCCCTATGGTTTACGACATTGCTCCCCGAGCAATAATTTTTGGCATTGCTCCCTGAGCAATAATCATTTCCAATCAGTATTGGAGTGCTTGCCATTTCGTCTGATCACGTCAAAAAGATTATCTTACCTGTCTCCTCAAACGTTTCAACGAGAGAACCTTCTTACAGTGCACAAGGTGGATCCGCATCCCCCTTTCGGCTATTTTCATGTCTGCTGGTTGGTCAGCAACACGTGGTACGGATGTTCTCACTTTGGGTTGAGCACCCATGCTCCTGGGACCACCGTTAGTCCAGTCTGTTTCCTGTTGAGAAGCACAGTCTCCTTCTGCTAACCTAAATTCAATGCGTTTCTTTAAAGTTTTTTCCTTTTATGCCTTATCATCCAGTTCCAATCGTGTAGCGAATAATGGCGTTTTGTATGGTCTACTAAATAGGATTTCCATATTTTGTTGTCCGGTTGACCTCGTTATGTAGGCGCAATGATTTTATTACGAAATATGGAATATTTTGTCAATCCTGTCAATTATTCTGTTAACACAATTTAGATGCCATTATCACTATAAATCACAATGGTACTTTGGAATTCAATATCATGCACTGTCTTTGTTTTTTTTCCTGTGCTCCCAAATTTCTCATTCCGCATAGCAGATTTGTTCCTCCACCTCAAGTTTAACATTTGGAGTACTGCTGCTGCATTTTCATCAAAAAATTCATTGGTCTAAATAATTTTCCATAATTTGTCATTGCCATCCATGATAAAAAGCTTATTGGCGATTTCAGAAATTGATTTCAAATTTCTAAATCATTTTCCACTTTGATATCTGATTGATTGATTATATCTTGGTGGTAGGCCAATCAGAAACACAAAAAGACAAACAACCATTCACGCTCACACTCATTAAGACATCAGTGGTCTGCAATTTTCTATCACCACTAGAAGGCGCCATCCCCCTAGTGGGGCTTCTTGGCTGCTAATCACTTTTCATTGTCTCGTTACAATAATCATTCTCAAAGGAAATAGGTCAACATTGTTTGGTTGACATCAATTGTTTGATGCTAATGCAATCCATAATATTCTAATAGTCATTAATATGACCCACGTTAAAGCATATCTCACCTGCTCAGTGCAAAACAATGAAATATGTCCCGTGCACTGAAGACACCATGTTTATTCCATCCTAGGGAAATCATGCCTATCCTAAATTAATTATTTTATCTAAACTTGCCAGGTACAATTTACCTAATAATTTGGACGAATGCCATTTCTGCATTATCTTCATGTTTGATATCATTAATAATTTGGATGAATGCTATTTCTGCATTGTTATCTTCATGTTCGATATCATTAATATTCTAAATGATTCTTAATACTTAAGTCTAAATCTGCAAATCACTCTCATATTGCTAAAATTGCAATTTTGACTTCAGTTGGCCGGCCGCCATCTTTCCCTTTGTTCTTGGCTGCACAATGGTTGGCCATTTTTCCTCGAGCGCCTTGTGGCCGGGCTTACACCCATGGGGCCCTGCCGCGCTTGAGGTGGATTGGTTATAATGAACACCATGTTAGAGCAAAGGGTGTCTATATGTGCACTTGGTGAGAGGACCAGAGCTGAGTTGGCTCAGATGGCGGGGGCGGGTCCCCATGCGGCCCGGGAGACCCAAACGTTTCGGAAAGGGTCTGTTGGAAAATGCCTGGCGGAGTCCCTTGTCAGAAGGGGTTTCAAATTCCATCTCCGACAGAGCTTTTCTCACGTCCGGAAGGAGGCGGGGGACATTGAGTCATCAGTCCTACTCGGCCTTTACACTGGACTCCGGAGGCACTAGACGGGTACTGGGTGGACAAGCATGGGAGTTCGCCCAATCAGTCTAGTCTACATGTGCTTTGTGGAGTTCGCCACTCGTTACATGCATTAATAGCTTCTGTTTTAACTCATTATCGGTATAAAAGACACCTGTCCACAACCTCAGTCTCTCACACGCCAAACTCCGCTATGGCCAAGACCAAAGAGCTGTCGAAGGACACCGGAGACAAAATTGCAGACCTGCACCAGGCTGGGAATACTGAATCTGCAATCGGTAAAACGCTTGGTGTAAAGAAAACAACTGTGGGAGCAATTATTAGAAAAGGGAAGACATAAAAAACCACTGATAATCTCCCTCGCTCTGGGGCTTTATGCAAGAACTCACCCCGTGGCGTCAAAATGATAACAAGAATGGTGAGCACAAATCCCAGAACCACACGGGGGGACCGAGTGAATGACCTACATACAGCTGGGACCACAGTAACAAGGCTACTATCAGTAACACAATGCACCGCCAGGTACTCAAATCCTGCACTGCCAGATGTGTCCCCCTGCTGAAGCCAGTACACATCCAGGCCCGTCTGCGGTTAGCAAGAGAGCATTTGGATGATCCAGAAGAGGACTCAGAGAATGTTATGTGAGATGAAACCAAAATAGAACTTTTTGGTTGAAACACAGGTTCTCGTGTTTGGAGGAGAAAGAATACTGAATGGCATCCGGAGAACACCAAACCCACTGTAACGCATGGGGGTGGAAACATCATGCTTTGGGGCTGTTTTTCTGCAAAGGGACCAGGACGACTGGTCTGTGTAAAGGAAAGAATGAATGGGGCCATGTATCGAGAGATTTTAAGTGAAAATCTCCTTGTATCAAGAGATTTTAAGTGAAAATCTTCTTCCCCTCAGCAAGGGCATTGATAAGACGTCGCTGGGTCTTTCAGCATGACAATGATCCAAACACAAAGCCAGGGCAAAAAAGGAGTGGCTTCGTAAGAAGCATTTCAAGGTCCTGGAGTGGCCTTGCCAGTCTCCAGATCTCAACCCTATAGAAAATGTGTGGAGGGAGTTGTAAGTCCGTGTTCCCCAGCGACAGCCCCAAAACATCACTGCTCTAGAGGAGATCTGCTTGGGGGAATGGGCCAAAATACCAGCAGCAGTGTGTGAAAAGCTTGTGAAGTTACAGAAAATGTTTGGCCTCCGTTATTGCCAACAAAGGGTACATAACAAAATATTGAGATGAACTTTTGGTATTGACCAAATATGTTCCACCATGATTTGCAAATAAATTATTATAAAATCAAACTGTGATTTTCTGTTTTTTTCCACATTCTGTCTCATGGTTGAGTTTAACCGATGTTGACAATTACAGATCTCTAATCTTTTCAAGTAGGATAACTTGCACAATTGGTGGTTGACCAAATACTTATTTGCCCCACTGTATCTCGTTTTTTCGATGTTTCATATTACTGCAATAGTTGGCACTTCAAACAAGAAATAAAAAGAAAAAAATCTAAGCGGAATTTTGTGTTAACCATATTTACTACACACCAGTCAGACGGAATCCTTCCCAGCGATTTTCCAGTCCCGTTTAATTTGAGACAGGTAAAATTTTGGCGGGCTACTGATTTGTCAAAAATTGTTTTTTCTTTATCCTCTTGGTCAAGTAGGCGCAATGAATTCATAACGAAGTATGGAACCCTTTGTCTATTCAGTCGATTATTCCGCTAAAACAATTTGGATGCCATTATCACCATAAATCAATGGTACTTAGGAATTTCATATCATACACTGTCTTTTTTTTATTTTTTCTCAGTGCTCTCAAATTTCGCATAGCAGATCTGTTCCTCCATCTCAAGTTTAACCTTTGGAGTCCTGCTGCTGCAGTTTCACCAAAAAATTCATTGGACTAAACAATTTTCCATAATTTTCATCAAAAATTGATTTCAAATTTCTAAATCATTTTCCACCTTGATATCTGATCGAGTGATTATATCTTGGTGGTCGGCCAATCAAAAACACAAAAGACAAACATCCATTCACGCTCACACTCATAATCAGACATCAGTGGTCTGCAATCCTTTCATCACTAGTGGAGAGCGCCATCCCCAGCCTTGGCTTCTTGGCAGCTCACCTCCATCTTGCCGTCCTATCAGCACTAATCATTCTCAAAAGAAAGGTTAACATCATTTGGTTGACATCAATTGTTTGATGCTAATGCAATCCGTGATATTCTAATAGTCATTAATATGACTCACGCTAAAGCATATTTCATCTGTTGATGGGCAACACAATATTGTCCAGGTGATTGAGCCGGCTGCTGGGGCCGCCATGGTCTGCCAGTGCCTCGTCCTCCGCGCGTAGGCCGCTGTTGTTGTGGTGGGCCATACTGCTGTGCTTGGGGTTGCCGCGGGAATAGTTGTTGCTGTTGCTGCTGTTGACTGGGACAATCACGTGCCCAGTGTCCAATACCGCCACACACAAAACAGTTGCCTTGTTGGCCTTGTCCCGAGTACCCTCTTCCCCGGCCACCAGAGAAACCACGCCCGCAACCACCGTATTCACCATGGAACTGACCAACACCTCGGGCCCCACCATAGCCCTGGAACATCTGGGCCGATTGCCCTGTCTTTTCCTGTCTAGCTTCACTATGGAATTTGGAAAGTTGGAGTTTTAACAGAGTAGAGGTCAAATTTTATGATTCGGCTTTTTCTTTGACCTTCTCGTCATCATACACCTTACCTGTCAACAAGTCGGGGTCCTTCTTCAACTCCTTTTTCACAGGTTCCGGAAGACACTCGACAATAGCTGCTTGGAATAAGGTTTCACTCTCAAATATGCCGGATGGATGGCGGCCGGTGCTTTCTATCCAGTCTGTAGCACACTGTTCATAGTGCACCGGACCTCCCACTCCATCTGTGTATGGGAACATGGTTGGGGCCAAGTCATGGGGTCTTGGGAAGGTATTTTTAATTGCCCTAAACAAGGCGTCTGACACCTGGGTCAATTGAGTTTCATGTGGGTGTCTAGTAGTTGCTGCTCCTCTATCATTCGTACCTGATGTTGAGTGCAGGAAGCTGATATGGCCTGTCTCATGTCACCAAGCGCACAATTATGTCCTTTCATCAAGGCCAAGAGCCTCATCAGCCATGGACTTCCTCCCCTAGCCAGAGGGGGGATTTGTTCAGTGCCACATCTCTAAGAACAAGAGGATCATATATCACACCTCCTCCCTGAGGGCGGAGGGGAAACATACCTCCTCTCTCTGTATTGGGCCACACCTCCACCTACTCACCTCCTCCTTCGCCTCTATAGTTCTGCCTTAGCTGTGACGTCACTTTTTTTTTTACAAACCGATGGACAAACCATTTATATTCCATTCGCCCTTTTTGACAAGTAAAATGTAAATTTCCTATTAACGTACAAAATTGTTTCTCCAACTCGTGTCTAATTTTAGCTTGTCCTTGAACCTCACTTAGAACCTGTGCATCTACATCTCTGTACAAACTCATCAATTCATTCCATTCTCTGTCGGCATTCTTATCTTTTTCAACATTCCTTCCAACACACACACACACACACATTTTCACATTCTCTTTCAAGCTCTCCTTCCATTTTCACCAATTCAGTCATCACAAATCACCGGATACATTTAACATTTTAGTATATTCAATTCTAGGAATTAGAATTTTTTATTAGAATCGATCCTAGGAATCAAACATCTGTGGACCCAGTCGTTTCCCTGCTGAAGACTTCTTTTAATACGACCATTTAGGACTCCCAGATTCCCTTATTTTAATACGACCGTTTAGGAATCCCCGATTCCCTTATTTTAATACGACCGTTTAGGAATCCCCGATTCCCTTATTTCAGTACGACCATTTAGGAATCCCTGATTCCCTTATTTGAATACGACCATTCCGGAATCCCCGATTCCAGATATATAATCACAGAAATGTTCCCTGAACAAATACTCGTATTATATAAACACATTTCTACTGTGACTTCTTTTAATGAAGACTTATTATAATACGACCGTTTAGGAATCCCCGATTCCCTTATTTGAATACGACCGTTCCGGAATCCTCGTTTTCAGATATATAATCACGGAAATGTTCCCTGAACAAATACTCGTATTATATAAAACACATTTCTACTGTGACTTCTTTTAATGAAGACTTATTTTAAAACGACCGTTCAGGAATCCCCGATTCCCTTATTTGAATATGACCGTTCCGGAATCCCCAATTCCAGATATATAATCACGGAAATGTTCCCTGAACAAATACTCGTATTATATAAAACACATTTCTACTGTGACTTCTCCCTAATTAAAATATCCAATAGCAGAATTTTGACAGTAAAGTAACAGGTATTCTGCTTACCTTTTTAGTTGATTTCAGGCGCCTGTTTTTAGAAGTCCCCAGAGAAAGATGCCGGGTGTTCCAAACTACCCTTATAAATATCACGTCCCCCGACATGCTTCGAAGTCCCTGACTCCGGCGGAGTGTCCCGGACTACCCCTTTGATTAATCTCACGTCCCCGACGTGTCACGTTCCAAACGTATTCTTAATAAATATCACGTCCCCGACGTGCTTCGAAGTCCCCGACTCCGGCGTTGACCGACCCCTCTAGTCTCGCAGCCTCTCTCCCTCGACTCACGTTGGGGTCACCAAAATTGTTAGACGTAAAGTTTTAGCCTGACTCCAATTCTTAAATCTCTTATCCCGTCTAACAATTGTTGCGTATTCAGCATCGGAGGAAAGAGACCAGGGTTGAGCGGGTTAATCCACAGATGATTTATTCCTAATAAATTGATCTATACAGAGCTCCGGGTCCCCCTCCCAAACATAAACCAGCTGAGCGTCTCTGTGCACAGTGGAGGATGAGAAAGACAAAAATCCAAACCCGAGTTTGCCCAGTTATAATAATACAAAAATGAATATTCATTTGCTGATTAACAATATGATAGTGACTGGTCCAGACTGTCTTGAAGGGTGCCTCCTTTGGGATTTTTCAACTGTCCATTGTTCTCCGTAACTCTGCTGGATTTGAAGCTCCGCTCCGTTTGGCTCCTTATCTCCGCTGGCATTGTATGGAAGCTGTCTGTAATCAACCTCAAAAGAATCTCAAACAGAGAGCCTTTGTTCATTGTACAAGCATTATTATAGGGGGACCTTCCGTTCGCGTGGTCATCTAGCTAAAACAAGTGTTTAATTCTACAGGAGTATTATATAAAAATGAAGCAGCTGTAATAAACTGAGTAAAATATTTCATAGTCTTCACTCTCTATCTCTATCTATCTCTATCTCTCTCTCTCCATCTCTCTCTACCTCTCTACCTATCTCTACCTATCTCTCTACCTATCTCTCTACCTATCTCTATCATATATCATATTTGTTGTTCTGCGGCCTTTGACTGTACTGTCTAACTTATAACTATGCCTTTTCTTGCTACTGTCACAATGAAATTTCCTGAATACGGGATGAATAAAGTTATCCAATCCAATATCAGTGGCGGGCCGTGCATTTCACACCTAGGCCTTCAGTAGTGCTGTGCCTCAATAAGTATTTTATGGCTACAAAACCTTTGATGCAGCGACAGCACATATAAAAAAGAATCAATAATAACCTTTTTTTAAATTTTTTTTTTTAGGAAAATAGACATTTTACTCACCAAAAATTATTTTTATTTATACAGAAAATCCATCCACCTTTCTTTTCTCAAGAAGATTTCAATTACTCTGTGGTACAGATTGCACCTGCGTTTCAGGTCCATCAAGAAGTTATTTTCTATCGCCATCAAAGTTAATGCTGACAGTCAAGTCTGTCCTGTTGTATTTTTGGCATACGTTTTGATATACAGCCGCCCCATGCTCTCACTCAGATTTTTCTGCTGAAGGAAGTCAAGGAGATTAGTGGGAGATTTTCCTGTAAAATCATCTGTGGCATACATTAAAATCTGTTCTGTTCTTAGCCGAGGCAGATCGAAAAGTGTACCGTGGCTCTGCGTTAAGATGGAGAAGGCTGCATGTGGGAAAGTTTTCTGGTATTCCCGAAACTTCTGCGGGTCCAGGAGAGAGAGAAACATCAGTCTTTGTGTTCTTGAAATCTGGTCCGCGTCTGGCAAATAATAGTGTCCAGAATCCTGTCGTGGAGTTGGTGGTAGTGCACGCGAGAATCTTGCACTTGACCTCTTCGTGCGCTCATCTCTTCCTCCATCACTTCAGCAATAGCAGTCATCGGGTTGTTTTGTATTTTGCCCGACGTGCCACTAAACACTTTATTAGTGGACAGGTGGTAATGTAAATCCGTGTTTCAGCAATGAGAGAAAGAAGTTCCACATAGTTTCCTTTGTTTGGGGATGCAGCACTTTCATCGTGTCCCCGAAAGGAAAGTTTACAGAGTATCAATTTTTTTAAGATTTCCCTATTTTTCTTTACCTTTTCTTTGTGGCGCTCCGTTTCTCTGCGCCCTTGCTCGCTGAACTGTAACTTCACTCGGGTTTCCCAAAAAGTTTTGGAGAGCACCGTTGCTTGTGAGTGTCCGGCAGTGCGTTGGTGTCTCGTTGCTGCTTTGGTTAAACAAGTCAAATTTGCAAATCCAGTGTTGCTCCAAACACCTTGTCAATCAGTGGCAAATAACAAGCACTCCCAGCAATACAATTTGCATTGTTCCTTGGAGCCCGTGAGCCAGGAGTAGCGCTCGTAGTTAGCGAACTGAAAGTGGCGGACACATCCTTTTCCCGGCTGTAACAGGCTTGCTAGCTTCGGAGTTGACCGCCCTTTCTTAATGATGTCCATTTTTTCTGGAAAAGTGCGTCTGGAAAATGGTTTTGTGAGCAAATCTGCAACCAAATCCATTTGTTTTCCTCCATCGGCCATTGTGGGTGGAGTTTACGATCTCTGGCTGGCTCACTTTGGCTTTGGTCCGCCTACTCTATCACTCGCCAATCATAGTTGGAGAAAGCGATGACGTTTCCCTACGACTGCGAGAAGGCGATGACGTATCCCTACGCCTGCGAGAAGGCCTTGGTGTCACCAAATCGAATTCTGACTGGTTAAAGCAACAGTCTTATCGATGCTTGTTTAATGCAGCAGAGCCTGCAGAACTGATTGTGAAGGCCTTGAGGCAGTTTTCTGACCCTGGTAACATAATGGCTGAAATGTGATTGGTTAAATGCTTCAATATGAAAACACACATCTGGAAGCAGTGCAACCAGGGGGAAAGCAATGAGAGTGTGTATAAAATGCTCATGTATTTATGTCTAAAGTGTCTCTTCCTGTGTCTGTAGTCTCACCCTCTTGCTACTGTGACAGTGAAATTTCCCGAATATGGGATGAATAAAGTAATCTAATCTAATTAGAGGTGCCGTTCAATTAGAAGGTGCCGTTCTATTTTTCGACTAGCTGGTGAGAATTTTGAGATGCGATAAATTTTATGGATGAAAAGAGAAACTAGGTAACATATGCATATTTATTTTTAAAAAGGCACAAATACAAGGTGATTACTGGTAACTAATTACGAATTCACTGGTGAAAATCAAGTGACACCTCGCTATTGTAGGTGACCTCGTCATTCACTTTACCTTCCGCATCACACATTCATCGTCGCCGGCATTGGCTAGCGCTTGCTGGAGAAGTTGCAAACCACTTGCAAGCCAGTTTGAGTCGGGCCATCTGACATGAAACAATGGATCTGGCAATCCTCCGAGCCGTCAAAAGTGAGTGACTTGATGATTAAATCCTTCGGCAGCTGATCCCAAGCATTGATAATCCATTTCAAATAAATTCCCATTGATGGTGCTCGCATGTTGCCGGATTTGGTGTAGCACTTCTCGCCAGGCAACATCCAGTTCTCATAGAACTGTCGGACCTAAGCCCTGAATGGGGCGTTCCACTAGAGACGTCGGGGGCCTGTATAAATTTGGTGCATCCTCGTGGAATCACGGCCTCATCAATCTAGAGCAGGGGTCTCAAACTTGCGGCCCGCGGGCCAACTGCGGCCCGCGGGACGAGAATTTGCGGCCCCCGTCTTAATATGAAATATCGATTTTTTTTTTTTTTTTTTTTTTTACCCCTTTCCCCATGATGGCGCCGTTTAAGTGGCAGCCAGTGGCAGTAGCTCTGTCCACTCATGTTTTTCTTGTTTTACAGCATGTTTTACATGAAAAATTAGAGGGAACATTGACATGCACCTGCTTGTGGCAGGTGTGATACTGGTGTGCCGATAGCGAGCAATGATGATGTCGTGACCGGATGATTCGCCTAAAGACGTTTCGCCGACGGACGTTTGACAGACGGACAGGTCGTACTAGTATTTGTTAGTTTAATGATTAAATACAAATACTAGTATTTGTATTTAATCATTAAACGCTGTTTTCAGCTGGATTTGACCGAATTTGAGAGCATTTTGAGCCGTTTGGCGAATGGACGTCTATAGACGTTTTTTTGCCTCCATCGCGATATCATCCAGTATTTGTATTTAATCATTAAATGCTGTTTTAGGATGGATTTGACCCGATTGCTGTCATTTTACGGCTCGGTTCTGCTACATCTGCCTGCCCAAGAGTGCTTATTCCCGGACTGCCATTGATGGTAGACGAACATTGATTTTTACTATAATTTGGAAAACACCGGCGGCGGGCCGGATTAAAAATCCTAACGGGCCGTATATGGCCCGCGGGCCGAGGTTGAAAAACTTGTACACACACGATCCGGCGGGGCGAGCGTTCGAATCCCGTTTCGGCGAAACCTCCGTTCGGCCGAATGAACGTTCGGTGGAACGTCCATTCGGCGACCTGCCCGTCTGTCAAACGTCCGTCGGCGAAACGTCTTTAAGCGAATCATCCGAGTACCGATGATGTCGCTCACACTGGTACTCAGTGCGCTCAGGGAGGTTGTCTTTCTGCTCAGACCAACAAAAAATTAGAGGGAACTTTGGTTCGGAGCTGAATGAACCAATCACGGTGAGGTATACGGCTCTGGAGGGCGGGACATCGGCCGGGCTGTCCAGTGCCTCGCTCACTCACTCATTCATTCCTCCAATCAGCTGGGCGGAGGAGAAGCCGTGAGGCCGATCACTCCGCTCGGCGCGCACACTCCTCCGCTGCTCTCAGCATAGAACTGAATGAGGCGCTATGATCCGTGATCCAGCCTGTGTCAGTGTCTGTAGCCATCTCCGCGATTGAAACGGAGAGCGAAAGTGCACATGTGCCACAAACCCGCGCGACTGAATGTGAAAGATCAACCCGAGACTCATTCCAAGTGGAAAAACATATTACAGAGCCCCAGAGATGTCTCTTTCAAAGCCTGCCGTGAAGAGAAAGGTCGGTGACGAGCAGAGACAGTTTCAAGAAAAGTGGGGAGTGCAATATTTCTTTGTTGAACACAGGGGCACCCCGACGTGTCTCATTTACACTGAAAAAGTTGCGGTGCACAAGGAATACAATTTGAAACACAAAGCCACATTTCAAATTTTTGCGGACCCCTTCTCCTTTGATGTGCAAGATGCCCCTCCTGAGCTTCAAATGGAGCTCATTGACCTGCAGTGCAACTCTGCACTCAAAGCCAAGTTCAGGGAGGTGAGTGGAGAAGCAGACAAGCTTGGGCAATTTTTGAGAGAGTTGACCCCCAGCTTCCCTGAACTTTCCCGAAGGTTCAAGCGGACCATGTGCCTTTTTGGGAGCACATACTTGTGTGAGAAGCTCTTCTCCACCTTGAACTTCAATAAGTCCAAGTACAGGTCCAGACTTACTGATGAGCATCTTCAAGCTCTACTGAGGGTCTCCACTGCTTCCTCCCTCAAGCCAAATGTGACTATGTGAGAAGAAGCGCTGCCAGGTCTCTAGCAGCAAGGAGTAGGCAAAAGAAGCCGTGTTCAGAATATTTCATGTTCAATGTTCCATTGAAGTTCAGAAAGTTAAAGGTTAAAGAGCTGTAAATACAGACATTTGAAACGGAATAAAAATAATTCATTTTCTCTACTTAGCCAGCCAGTATATATCTACTGTATGCTCATTAGTATTATTTGGTTTTATATTACTGATTGAATTATTTTTTATTCATCTTTAAGTTAATTTATTTAATTCATTATTTTTTGTTAAAAAATAAAGATATTTGATAACGTTGGAAAGTTTTATCAGTGCTTTTCTTGTGGAAATCCTGATGCGGCCCAGTCTCACCCAGACTCGGCCTCTAGCGGCCCCCAGGTAAATTGAGTTCGAGACCCCTGATCTAGAGCTTCTTCAATTGCTTCTTGGTGGCATCGCTAATGTGACAACGATATCAATCCCAGGCAAGAAGGCGCTTGCCAAACATGGAAGAACCGATGATCCGTAAAACCTATTTCACCGGCATGCCGCTCTATTTTTCAAACTTTCCTCCGTAGTGACGTTCAATTAGAGGGTGCCGTTCTATTTTTATTCTTCCCCAAAGTGCCGTTTTATTAGAGGTGCCATTCAAATAGAGGTCCCTTTCGATGGTTCATATTACCCCAATAGTTGTCACTTTCGAACAAGAAATACAACGAAAAAATAACAGTGGAATTTTGTTCTATTTCGAAATCAAGGCTACTCGCGTCTGGCCAGTCAGAGCACGTTCAACTAGGTTTAGACGGCAGCGCCCTAGGTAAGATGGCTGCGTCGGGACCTAGGTAAGATGGCTGTGCCCTGAACGAGCAGTGACGGGAACGTAAGTTTTTTCACGTTTTATGCAAGATTCGTACGTTTTTTCCCTTGAATTTTATTCCTAGACGTCAAAATAAATTTTGTTTAGCCTTTTATCTGTTTATTTTTGAAATAAATGACCGTATCATGACGTCATCGCGTCACGACTGTCAACTTGCAGTTAAGTCCATGTCGTAAGCGAGTAAATACGGTAGTTATTTTCGATTGGAAACCTTGATTTGACGTGAGTACACTTGTCTGCTATTGCTCGCTCGTGGCGCCGCCATCTTACCAAGCGGCTGCTAGTTGCAGTGGCTCCCTAAACCCTCACTCGTATTCTGTGTTTTTAGGGCTTTTTATAGCTTTTATATCCTTTATTTTTACGTTTTAATTTGTCTTAAGATTTTACTTGTAACTTTGCTTTATATATTGTATTTCATACTTTAATGTTTTAAAACTTTACTTTCAAGACTCTACTCCAAGACTCAAGTTGTGCGAAAGGCAGTCTTTGATATATTAGTTTAGTTTATCTTTGCAAATTCTGGACATTACAGAATGTCAGGAGAGAAAGCGACATTACATTTTTGAACCACTCAGCCATGCCTCCGCTGGATGCCCCTGGACCTGGACCTCCCTGCGGAGTTAAAGAGGAAGAGAAGAGGATGCAGAGCTGGACAAAAATGTCAGGAGAGAAAGCGACGCTTCAGACCCAGCATTCCATCTATTATTATGGGGAACGTAAGATCTCTCCACAATAAGATCGAAGAGCTAACGGCGCTTACCAAACAACAACGACATTTTCGGAAAATCTGCATTATGTGCTTCACGGAGACCTGGCTGAATGAACTAATACCAGCTGTTTTTATTAATAGTAGATGGTGCAGCTCCAGGCATATTACTGTGAAGGAGCAACTTTGCACTCGAGATAGTGAGCTAGTAGCTGCTAGCATCAGGCCGTTTTACATCCCCGGGAGTTCTCGCACGTTATCGCGATAACTGTATATATACCTCCTTCCGTCGATGCGGCAGTCGCTCGCGAGCTGCTTCACGCTACTGTGTCGCGGCTGCAGACGTCACACCCCCAGTCTCTCCTTATCTCCGATAATTTTAACCATGCTTCCTTTGCTTCTACTCCCCCCACCTTCACTCAGTATGTGAAGTGCCACACCAGGGAACAAAAAACTCCTGACCTGCTGTACGCCAACACAAAGGAGGCATACATCTTAGTCTCCCTCCCCCCACTGGGCCGCTCAGACCACAACCTGGTCTGTCTGATCTCCACCTACATCCCTATGGTGAGGAAAAAAACCCAACCACAAGGATCGTACAAAGATGGACCGAGGAGACCAGCATGGTACTGAGGGACTGTTTTGAGACCACTGACTGGGAGGTGCTGTGCAATTCACATGGGAAAGACATTGACAGCTTGACCCACTGCATCACAGATTATATTAACTTCTGTGTTGATTACATTGTGCCCTCCAAGAAGGTCCGTTGTTTCTCCAACAATAAGACATGGGTCACCAGGGATCTAAGGGCCCTCCTGAACAAGAAGAAGAGGGCTTTTAGTTCTGGGGAGAAATAGAGTCTCAAAATGGTCCAGAAGGAGCTGAAGAGAGAGATAAGGAAGGGAAAGACCATCTACAGGAGGAAGCTAGAGAACCAACTCCAGAGAGGCAACACCAAAGAGGTCTGGAGGAGCTTGAGGACCACGTCGGGCCATGGAGGCAACAGTGAGAGACCCGGAGTCTGGAGACAGGGAGTGGGCCAATGAACTGAATCAGTTCTTTAACAGATTCAGTCCTGATCCCCCAGACCAGAAGCAACTCTCCCCCCTCGTTCTCCTCCTCTTCCTCTTCCTTCCCCTCTTCCACCGGTCTCTGCATTACTGTCGATCAGGTGATAAAACAGGTAAAGAAAATCGAGGCAAGGAAGGCTACCGGTCCAGACGGCCTCAGGTCCAGACTACTGAGAGAGTGCGGATCAGCTATGCAAAGTGATTCTGCATATTTTCAACCTCAGCCTCAGTCTGCAGAAGGTCCCCACCTTGTGGAAAACTTCCTGTGTGGTCCCGGTTCCAAAGACTGCGAACCCCAGGGAGCCAAACCACTTCAGGCCGGTAGCATTAACCTCTCACCTGATCAAGACAATGGAGGGAATCATCCTCAATCACCTCAGCCCCCTGATGAATGCAGAGCTGGACCCTCTGCAGTTTGCCTATCGTCCAGGCATTGGTGTGGAAGATGCTACCACCTACCTGATGCACAGGTCTCTTTCACACCTGGAGAACACAGGAAGCACCCTCAGAATGATGGTTTTTGACCATTCAGCCGGTCCTACTGAGCGGGAAACTGGAAGAGGCTGGAGTAAGGAACCACCTAGCCGCATGGATCATCGACTTGCTCACTGACACACCACAATATGTGAGACTCCAGGACTGTACGTCTGATGTGGTAGCTTGCAGCACGGGGCCCCCACAAGGCACAGTGCTCTCCCCACTCCTCTTCTCCCTCTACACATCAGACTTCAGACATAATACAGACACCTGCCACCTCCAGAAGTTCTCTGATGACACCGCTATTGTTGGACGAGTGACAGACGGGAACGACCTAGAGTACAGGGGAGTCATCACAGCCTTTGTTGACTGGTGTAGGCAAAACCACCTCTACGTCAACACCAGTAAGACAAAGGAAATGGTCATCGATTTTCGGAGGAATCCTCAACAGACCACTCAGGTGAACATCCAGGGTACAGACATTGAAATCGTGGAGAATTTTAAGTACCTGGGTGTTCACCTCAACAACAAACTAGACTGGTCCACAAACATAGATGCCCTGTATAAAATGGGCCAGAGCCGCTTCTACCTACTGAGGAGTGTGCAGGACACTGCTGAGGACTTTTTACGACACTGTGGTGGCATCTACAGTGTTTTATGCAGTGCTCTGTTGGGGATGCGGGAGCACGGAGAGGGACAGGAACAGGCTGAATAAGATGGTCAGGAGGGCCAGTTCTGTTCTGGGCTGTCCTTTGGACTCTGTGGAGGAAGTGGAAGAGCGGAGAATGCTGACCAGGATGATGTCCATCATGGACAGCACCTCCCACCCCCTGCATGAGTCCCTCCGAAGCTCTTTTAGCAATAGACTGCGGCACCCTTATTGCAGGAAGGAGCGCTTCCGGAGATCCTTCCTCCCATCAGCTGTCAGGCTCTTTAACAAAAAATGGCTGAGTGTTAAGACCTACCGTATGCATGCATGTACAGACGCTCCCCTACTTAGGAACATTCGAGTTACGAACAACGGTACATACGAACATGTCTGCAAATTGCGTTTATGTCGAAAAATGTGTTAAGACCTACCGTATGCATGCATGTAAATCTGTGTATGTATGTATATGTGCTAATATATGTGTATGTATGTGTATAGGTGTATGTACACGTATGTGTATGTATATATATATATATATATACTTCAGCGAGACGCTTATTTATTTATATATTTATTCATGTATTTATTTATTAACTTACTTATTACCTATCTATTTATGTCTAAAATGCCTTTCCTATTTCTGCATCCTCACCCTCTTGCTAATGTTACAACGAAATTTCCCGAATACAGGATGAATAAAGTTATCCAATCCAACCATATCAGCACATCACAATAGTTGAGCCTGATCACAGGTCTTGCGGTCGATCGTTAAAATATAAACCTTGATACCTGCGTAATGTGTATGCTATTATTGCACGCAAAGACTTGGTGAACACTACGTCTAGCGCTATGGGCATATTTCCTGGTTGTGCTTACGTTACTTCCTTTTTGAATTTGTATACGTGCAAAAAACCCTCACTTTCGTAACACAGAAAGGAAATTATTGTACATTCGTGATTATGAAATAAAAGAAAATTCCGCTTTGATTTTTTTTCTTTTAATTTCTTGTACGAATGTGACAACTTTTGGAAGTAATATGAACCATCGAAAAAATAAGTTGAGATAGTTCGACATCAGAAGCAATTTGGCCGCCACATCTTAAACTTCTGGTAAGAAAATTATAATTTATGTCATTAAAAAGCGTCAGGTTCTCATCAAGATACTTATTTCTTTTTTCAAATAAAATAATTTAATTTTTTGCATTTACAATGACAGGCATATTAACTTATGATATTGACCCTAATAATATGCTTTTGATTCATCTAAGAAATACCACGTGTGATGATTTTTCTTAAGATTTGTCCTTCAAAGTAACACATTTCTACTCCTTATTAAAACCATAAATATGGAGGTGAGGATTGAGAATCAGGGTGCGGCTCATACACGAGAAATTGTAAAATTCAACAATTTTAAGGCAATTTTAGGGGTGCGGCTTATACGCGCAGGCGGCTTACATGCGGGTAAAAACGGTATAATGTATGAACATCTAAATATTATCTATAAATTAATAAAAATGTAAATACTTTAAGTACTGTACTCACAGTGAAAATAGTTACTCTCCGCTTGATTTAAATAATAAAAAAAGATTATTAGAGCTTTAGTCCAAGTCTTATTCGTCAGATTCGAGAGGCATTTTTCTTTTACAAATATTGCTGTTGTTGTTGTCTTGTCATTGTCAAGACGATTGCCAAATTAATTGGCTCCGTCATCCATCAATGTTGTCATCATTCTCCTGAGTGCCCCTATGCAGTGTGTTGACGTTCTATTGTCATGCCAGCTTCACGGCCCTATCTACGGCGTGTATCCATCATAATGCTGGTTCATTTTTTTAAATTTTTATTTATTGGAGTCGGGGTGTCTTAGTACACACGTGAATTTTCAGTTACGCACTTCGGAAGATGTGAGCTTCGGGCGGTAAACAAAGGCACATGCGCGCTGGTGGTCAACCGAAAGCGGCAGCGCTTCGTGGAAAAACGGTCGCTGCAACATGCAGCATGGCAATCTGGGCGGAGAGACTAGCCGCTACATCTCGAACATCTTCACGCTGCATCTCCAGAAGGGAAGTGCCTTCTCTTCCCTTGTCTCACTTTTAACCGCACGGTGGACTCCATCAACATTAACAAGAGTCCTACCAGCTGAATTATGTACAAAAGAACGTCATTTATGCCGCAATGGCGTGCTACACATTTAGCATATCAAGGGACGTCAATATTTAGGAGGCATTCTCAACGGCGACTCAAAACAAAGTCTTTTTCCAGAGGTGATCTGTGCAATGCAAAATTCACTCGCAACAAAGAGGAAATGGCAAGACGTAAGGCATCCAGACACTTGATATGATATTCGGCGCACCCATTCTCCCTCTATTGTATATTCCTTCTTTGACGTTGAGAGATGAAGCTGTGTCCTGACTTCCGCCATTTTCACTGCCATTTTTCATCAGTCTTCCAGTTGCGAGTTTCAGCCTACTTTGAGATTTTTATGAACTTTTTTTTAAATACCTAAGAAAAAAATCTGCAATGTAGCGAAGCCGCGAAGTTAAGAAGGATCATAGTAATTAGTCTTTCTTTCTTTGCTGCCTTGGCCTCACCCACAAAAAAGTCCCCAAACTCAAGTTGATCTCAGACACAGAATGAGCTGCGTATTTTTGCAGTCTAGCATGCTTTACCTGGGCTTTCTATTCTCCTGTTACCATGTAACTTTTATGTGATTCCATCAACATCTTGCTCAACATTAAAAAGCTAGACATGATAAACATCATAAAAACTGATTGTGAGTCACAACCAGAATTGCTGATGTATTTTTTGGAGTGTAATAACTATGCAATGGTAAAAACAGCTTAAACACTTAACAGTTTAAAACAATACCTTGTGTTCATGTAAAATTACATTAGCAGTCATCTTTTTTATGACATTGTCACAATTTCATAGCACCGTCACAGAAACGTATTCCATTCAAAACTTGCTAAACTCACTTTAGTCCCTCTTATGTGATTATTTTATCTCCCTACAATAGGTCCCAAATTTTCCAGTTTACACACGCTCGGGTGAGGTGACTATCTCCATTGAGCTTCTACAGTCCGGCCTCATTCTCACTGCCACAGAGTTCGACCTTATCATTCGCCTGCACCAGTACATCTTTTCGCATATCCTCCGCCTTGAGAAACCTGCACTGGAATTCAAGCCTACACTTGCTGATTCTGCTTACTGTGTTCTACCTCTCAATATTGGTGAGTGGCTGTGCTCAGAATTCGTTCGTAAAGGGTTTCCCAAAATGTGTAATAATTTAAAAAGCAAATATCTTGGAAATGATTAAAGCTATTGAACGAGTTTTATTGATTCACTCGCATATACGCCGCTTTTGTTGGACAAAAAATAATGACTGAATCAAGGGTACAGCTTATATGCGCATAAAAACACGACATGCACAAAACTGCAAGTTGACGACGGCATGACACGACGTCACAAAAAATGCCGCCATGATGTCATGACGCAACACAATGACGCCGATACGGTCATTGATATGAAAATAGAGAAAAGATAAACAGATAAAACGCTAAACAAAATTTATTTTGACGTCATGAAAAAAAAGTATCTTGCATAATACACCTAACGTTCCCATCACTGCTCGCTCGGGGCACGGCAATCTCAAAATAAAAGATAAACAGTTAAAACACTAAACAAAATGTATTTTGACGTCTATGAATAGAATTTAAAGAAAAAATAAACCGTTTCTTGCATAAAACAAGAAAAAACTCACGTTCCCGTCACTGCTCGCTCGGGGCACGGCCGTCTTACTGTAGTTAAACGTGCTTTGACTAGCTAGACACGAGTACACTTGTGTCTGCCATTGGTCGCTCAGGGCGCCGCCATCTTACCATAGTTGCACATGCTCTGACCGTAGCGTTTACCATGTAAGTACATCACAATAGTTGAGGCTGATCGAAGGTCTTGCGGTCGATCGTTAAAATATAAACCTTGATACCTGCGTAATGTGTATGTTATTATTGCACCCAGAGACTTGGTGAACACTACGTATACTGCTTTGGGCATATTTGCTGGTTGTGCTTACGTTACTTCCTTTTTGAATTTGTCTACGTGCAGACAACAACCCTCCCTTTCGGAACACAAAGATAACAAATGATTGTACATTTGTGATTATGAAATAACACAAAATTCCGCTTAGATTTTTTTTCTTTTTATTTCTTGTTCAAAGTGCCAACTATTGCAGTAATATGAACCATCGAGAAAAAAAATCAAGATACAGTGGGGCAAATAAAAATTTAGTCAACCACTAATTGTGGAAGTTCTACTTAAAAAGATTAGAGAGGCCTGTAATTGTCAACATGAGTAAGCCTCAACCATGAAAGACAGAATGTGGAGATAAAAAAGCAGAAAATCACATTGTTTGATTTCTAAAGAATTTATTTCCAAATTAGAGTGTAAAATAATTATTTGGTCACCTACAAACAAGCAAGATTTCTGGCTGTCAAAGAGGTCTAACTTCTAACGAGTTCGCCACTCGTTACTTGCATTAATAGCTTCTGTTTTAACTCATTATCGGTATAAAAGACACCTGTCCACAACCTCAGTCTCTCACACTCCAAACTCCACTATGGCCAAGACCAAAGAGCTGTCGAAGGACACCAGAGACAAAATTGCAGACCTGCACCAGGTTGGGAAGACTGAATCTGCAATAGGTAAAACGCTTGGTGTAAAGAAATCAACTGTGGGAGCAATTATTAGAAAAGGGAAGACATAAAAAACCACTGATAATCTCCCTCGATCTGGGGCTCCATGCAAGAACTCACCCCGTGGCGTCAAAATGATAACAAGAACGGTGAGCACAAATCCCAGAACCACACGGGGGGACCTAGTAAATAACCTATAGAGAGCCGGGACCACCGTAACAAAGGCTACTATCAGTAACACAATGCGCCGCCAGGGACTCAAATCCTGCACTGCCAAACGTGTCCCCCTGCTGAAGCCAGTACACATCCAGGCCCGTCTGCGGTTCGCTAGAGAGCATCTGGATGATCCAGAAGAGGACTGGGAGAATGTGTTATGGTCAGATGAAACCAAAATAGAACTTCTTGGTAGAAACACAGGTTCTCGTGTTTGGAGGAGAAATAATACTGAATTTCTTCCGAAGAACACCTGTTTTTCTGCAAAGGGACCAAGACGACTGATCTGTGT
This sequence comes from Stigmatopora argus, assembly GCF_051989625.1. NCBI lineage: Eukaryota > Metazoa > Chordata > Actinopteri > Syngnathiformes > Syngnathidae > Stigmatopora > Stigmatopora argus. The sequence goes on from NC_135401.1 coordinate 16,081,903, forward strand.
AAAGGAAAGAATGAATGGGGCCGTGTATCGAGAGATTTTTAGTGAAAATCTCCTTCCATCAGCAAGGACATTGATGATACGTGGCTGGGTCTTTCAGCATGAAAATGATCCCAAATACACAGCCAGGGCAACAAAGGAGTGGCTTCGTAAAAAGCATTTAAAGGTCCTGAAGTGGCCTAGCCAGTCTCCAGATCTCCACCCCATAGAAAATCTGTGGAGGGAGTTGAAAGTCCGTGTTGCCCAACGACGGCCCCAAAACATCACTGCTCTAGAAGAGCTCTGCATGGAGGAATGGGCCAAAATACCAGCAACAATGTGTGAAAAAAATACATACGATTGAGGATAATTTTTGCTGGTATACCGTGACAATAGTAACGATCGATGACAGTAGCGTCGTTGGCTACCAGCCTACGAGACTATCTGGATTTTAGCCAAAACGGTCTTGTTGAGATCAGTTTTCATAAATATTGGCGATTTTATTTTTATTTTATTTTTATTTTTTCCCCGTACAAAAGTCGGTGTACGGCGTACATGATTTGAAATGGTAAAAAAACGTATAAAATACGTATAACACGTACAAGTTGACAGGTATGGATATTCAGCTATGAATGCTCTTACATTGTCAATGCAATTACAAACTCTCTCTCTCATGATTATAATTTTGAGAGCGAGAGATTACCTGGTTGATCGCTTTCAACAGTAAACTCTATCTCTCCCTCTCTCTCTCTCTCTCTCTCTCTCATGATTATAATTTTGAGAGCGAGCGAACCCGGCGCCGACGAAACGTCCGTTCGACAAAATTTCCGGCGGCGAATCCGTCGACCAAATGTTCGTTCGACCAAACGTCCGTCGACCCAACGTCCGTCGACCGAACGTCCGTTGACCGAACGTCCGTCGACCGAACGTCCGTTGACCAAACGTCCGGTCACGAATATGGCGGCGAAGATTGGGAATCAGGGGGGGCTGCTTATACGCGAGAAATGGTAAAATTAAACAATTTTAAGGCAATTTTAAGGGTGCCGCTTATACGCGTGGGCGGCTTTAATGCAAGTAAATACCGTAGTTTGTTTTATTTCTCTTCCTTTCACATTTAAATTAAAAGATGTGTCGACAATTAAAACTAAAAAGTTCTCAAAGTACCATCTATACCCAGGGTTGCTTCAGGGTTATGTGCAAAACTAGAAAATGTATGAATTTGAATCTATTTTTCTATTTTTCTTCATTCTAACAAAAGAATATGTGGAATATCGTCTGTTATTGTCCTTTTTTTATAGTTGGAGATTCCAATACACTTGACATGGATTTCAAATTCATGGAGGATATTGAAAAGTCTGAAGCTCGAACTGGCATTCCTAATACTCATTACACCAAACAGAACCCCTTCACCTTCAAACTAGAGGATTACCAGGATGCTGTTATCATTCCTAGGTATTTGTTGGGAAAAATGGAATTGTATTTTTGTCATATTTTTGTTTTTTAGTTTAGTGGATCGAACATTTTTATGTACTGTACAGGACTCTAATTTTTCATAAGTACAGATGCATTTTACATACCGTATTTTCACACCTACAGGGCGCAATTACAAATCTATTTTTTTCTCTAAAATTGTCCGATGGTCTGTGTGCCTTATTTATAATAATAATATAATAATAATCGGACATAGGCCCTGTCGTCATCATCAACAACAAAAAGCCTACTTGTCATCACACCCAGAAACCGCATATGACGAAATTGGTAGTGCTTCTCCATAAGCTGCGTTTACTCGGCAAAAGACCTAAATAAGTGATAGTTACGGACTTGTAATTTGGCATTCTGCTGTTATGAATACAGGTCACTTACCTCTCAGTCTTTCACTTACCTTCAGTCAGCTAGTAGGAGGCAGATCACCACCCAAACATCTTTTCATATTACCTCAGAAGGGAATGTGTGTTGTGTTACCGCAAATTTAGAGTTCTGATGGATGTGGGGGAAAAACTGTCCTTAAGCCTATTTGTCCGTACTTTGTGGGACCTATAGCGTCTGCCAGAAGGCAGCAGCTGGAACAGATTGTGACCAGGGTGGTATGGGTGGTATGAGAATAATGTTACAGTTCCTAACAAAGCTGTTGGTAGCAATTCGAAGTTCCAACTCATCCATTTTGTGGGTGACGGATTGGGCGTTGGTCAAAAAGATACTAGGAAGCGGTGCTCGGTGTGGTTGTTGTTTCAGCTTAGCAGCAAGGCCCGCCCGGCATCCGCGCTTCTGCTTCCTGTCTCTTCGCTGCCTTCGACGTGCTTTGAGTGGGCTGGCTATCCACGGAGATCCCGGAGGTCTCGAGATGTCCTCGGGGATATCGTAGGATATTTATATGGGATATTTATGCACTGTGAACGCTTGGAAAACTGGACTGAAGCCATGGACCGAACACGATATAACAGCAAGGAAAATTAGCATGGTGAAAGGCTTGGGAGTGATGCATGTCGCGAGTTACGTGACAATATGTCAATGGAATGTGGTTGACTGGGCTCAAGTGTCGGCCAGTACAGTTGTTTGAGCTTCCGCCAGAGCTGCCATCGAGTTCCCTGAATACCCCGGCGACAACTCTGGCTGACAGTGAGAGTGACTCGCCCACTTCGCCAAACTCTTTCTTTCAGATTCAGAAGATGAGGAGTTTGACGGTTTTGTAGATGTTTAAATTCTATTAACATGTGTACCTTTTACATCAAAAAAGCATTATCAAACTTAGTTTTGCTCATGTTGTCTTTAAAATATCACGCTAGCGGCTAGCATTACATACGCTAGCCCAGTGTCATGCTAGCGCCCAATCCGCCAAGGCGCCATTTGTATTGACAAAAACACAGAAATAGACCTGCAACTGAGACTGCACCCTTTCGGGCGGTGCGTTTTATAGGGTACCCGGACGTTTCGTCGACGGACACTTGGTCCCCGGACGTTTCGTCGACGGACACTTGGTCCCCGGACGTTTCGGCGAATGGACACTTGGTCCCCGGACGATTCGTCGAATGGACGTTTGGTCACCGGACATTTCATCGAACGGACATTTCGTCAAACAGACATCCTGGCGAACGGACATCCTGGCGAAAGGACATCCCGGCGAACGGACATCTCGGCGAACGGACATCTCGGCGAACGGACATCTCGGCGAACGGACATCTCGGCGAACGGACATCTCGGCGAACGGACATCTCGGCGAACGGACATCTCGGCGAACGGACATCTCGGCGAACGGACATCTCGGCGAACGGACATCTCGGCGAACGGACATCTCGGCGAACGGACATCTCGGCGAACGGACATCTCGGCGAACGGACATCTCGGCGAACGGACATCTCGGCGAACGGACATCTCGGCGAACGGACATCTCGGCGAACGGACATCTCGGCGAACGGACATTTCGGCGAACGGACAATTCATCACCGGATTCGCTTGCTCTCAAAATTATAATCATGAGAGAGAGAGTTTGTCATTGATTGCATTGACAAAGTCAGAGCATTAATATCTAAATATCTAATATCAAAATTATCAATACGTTGCGTATTATTTGCGTGTGTGTACATGTTATTCGTGGCCAGATTCGCTCGCTTCAACAGTAAACTCTCTCTCATGATTATAATTTTGAGAGCAAGCGAATCCGGCGACGCATTGTCCGTTCGACGAAATGTCCGGCGACGAATCCGTGGACCAATTGTCCGTTCGACGAAATGTCCGTTGACGAATTGTCCGTTGACGAAATGTCCGTTCGACGAAATGTCCGGCGACGAATTGTCCGTCGACTAAATGTCCGGCGACGAACTATCCGGCGACCAAACGTCCGTTCGACCAAATGTCACGGGCAAAGGTGTCAAGGAGCGGTTCGTCAGATTTGAAAATGTTACCAGTGGGAAGCGAGCCGATGTTATTGCATCATTCAATTTTTGGTGGAAAATGAATGTCTGGGTAAAATTGTGGCACATTGTTATGACGATGAAATGGTCATGTCTTCTGGGTTAAATGGGGTGCAGACTAAAGTTAAGGAGAGAGCACTGTTAGCTTTATTCATACACTGCTATGCACATCGGCTCAATTTAGTACTGACTCAGTGGGCCTCAAAGCTTAAAGAATGCAATATATTTTTTGCTCACCTTAATGGCTTTGCTGCATTTTTTTCGAGATTACCTCAACGCACACAGCTGCTAGACGGCCAGCGGCGTCTACCTCATGTGGCACCAACACGGTGGCAGTACGCATCCAGAGTGGTCAATACGGTATTTGAGAAGAGAGCTGCTCTAAAGGAACTGTTCCATCACATCCTGGAGCATCATGACGAGTACGACAAGGAGTCTGTGCGGTGTGCTGGTGTATTTAAAGCACGTCTGGATGATTTTGAATTTTGTTTTTTGCTTCACACATTTAATGGCATTTTTGAGCATTCAGACGTGCTTTTTTCAATACTACAGAACAACAAACTGGATGGACAGTTTTGTCTTGCAAGAGTAAAGGAGTTTTGTGACACTGTTGAACGCGAGAAGAGCCGACATGACGAAATCTACGAGGCCACTGAACGCAGAGGATTCTGGACAATATTCTTTGCCAGTGCCGACCAGATTTCAAGACCTCGAAAGACTGATGTTTCTCTCCCTCCTCGAGAACAGAAGCTGATTGTAATGTATGCCATGGATGATTTTGCAGGAAAATCTCCCACTGATCTCCTTGACTTCCTTCAGCAGAAAAATCTGAGTGAGAGCATGGGGCAGCTGTACACATTGCTTCTGTCCACTGCTTCTGTCGAACGGACATTTTCAGCCCTAAATAGACTAAAAACTTATGCCAGAAATACAACAGGACAGACTCGACTTCCAGCATTAGCTTTTGATATTGCACACCCTGAAGTTATTGCACAGAAGGGATTATGTGTCGTGCTAGTGCAAGTTTAGAGCCCTAAAGGCTCTGGGAATAAAACTGTCCCTGAGTCTATTTGTCCGTGTTTTGTGAGACCTGTAGCGTCTGCCAGGGGCAGCAGCTGGAACAGATTGTGACCAGGTTGGTCGGGGTCCCTAACAATGTTCCCGGCTCCGCTGAGGTAGCGAGGGCTGGCAATGTCATCCAGCGAGGGCAGAGAGCAGCCGATGATCTTCTTTTGCGGTGTTGATCACTCTGCATGGGTTTTCTTTCTGCTGTCGTGCTTCCAGCGTACCACACTGTAATGCAGTATGCCAGGATGCTCTCCACAGTGACTCTGTAGAAGGTTACCAGAAGCTTAATGTCCAAGTTGTTAATCCTGAGTACCCTCAGGAAATGGAGTCGCTTCTGGGCCTTCTTTACCAATGCTGTGGTGTTGGTAGACCAGGAGAGCTTGACGTGGACCCCCAGGAATTTGAAGGACTGTACCCTGTCTATGCATACTCCATATATGAGGAGTGGGGCCAGACCTGTGCTGCGTTTGCGAAAGTCCAGGATTATTTCTTTAGTTTTTGTGGTGTTTAGTGTGAGATTGTTCACCAAACACCACAAAGACAGTTTGTTGACCTCATCTCTGTAGCCAGACTCATCCCCTCCTGAGATGAGTCCGACCACAGTGGTGTCATCAGCAAATTTCATGATGGAGTTAGAGTGGTGGGTCGGTGTACAGTCATATGTGTACAGGGAGTATAGAAGAGGACTCAGCACACAACCTTGAGGGGAGCCAGTGCTCAGTGTAATGGAGGAAGAGAGGTGTGGACCAAGTCTAACAGTTTGTGGACGGTTGATTCAGAAATTCTTAATCCAGCAACAGATGCAAGAGGATAGTCCAAGGTGGGAGAGTTCGTCAGCCAGAATGTCCGGTATTATAGTGTTGAAGGCTGAGCTATAGTCAATGAAAAGCATCCTCGCATAGTTCCCCTGGTGCTCCAGGTGGCACAGTGCTGTATGTAGAGCTACGGCGATGGCTTCCTCAGTGGACCTGTTTGGGTCAACTGAGGGAGGGATTGTGTCCCTAATGTGGCGGGCGACCAACTTTTCAAAGCGCTTCATGATCACAGGTGTAAGTGCAACAGGCCTGTAATCATTCAGGCTGCCAATGGTTAGCTTTTTTGGGACAGGGATAATGGTGGCAGATTTCAGGCAGAAGGGGATGATGGATTGTTGCAGGGAACAATTGAAAATCGTTGTGAAAACCCTAGTCAGCACAGGCTTTGAGCACCTTCCCAGGTACTCCGTCAGGGCCAGCAGCCTTCCTGGTGTTCACAGTCCACAGTACCTGTCTCACTTCATGTTCCTGAAGCTTCAGTGTACTGCTGCAAGGTGGTGGATGTGTTGAGACTGAACCCGATATGTCAGTCTCAACGCGGGCAAAGAAACGGTTCAGTTCCTCTGCTAGTGAGGCATCTGTGTTAACAGACACCTTATTATTCTCATTGTAATTGGTAATTTGTCGAATTCCCTTTCACATCTTCTTTGGGTTATTCTCTGAAGTGCTCCTCAATTTTCCTTGTATATGCTGCCTTTGCCTTTTTATTTCCTCTCTTCAGGTCTGCTCTAGCAGCGCTGTATTGTAACTTGTCCCCTGACCTGAAGGCGGTGTTACGGCATTTAATGAGTGCCTGTGTCTCACTGTTCATCCAGGGTTTTTGGTTAGGAAAAACCCGGATACGTTTATTAACAGTGACACTGTCCGTACAGTTTTCGATATATCGGAAAGTACAGTGTCCGTGTAGTCCTGGAGGTTGTGGTTTTCAAAAAGTTCCCAAATGGTGCGGAAAAAACAGTCCTGCAGCCAAGAAAGGGCGTCCTCGGGCCAGGTTTTTATTCTCTTTATTTGTGGCCTTGTTAGCCTCCGGACTGGTGTGTATGAGGGACAGGCAGAGATGGTCGGATCCAGCAAGGTGAGGAAGGAGTGTGGCTCTCTAAGCATGTTTAATGTTAGAATAAACATGGTCTAGAGTTTTGTCTCCTCTGTTTTCACGTACTAGATAAACTTAGGCAGAACAGTCTTTTAACATGCTTGGTTGGTTGAAGTCACCGGCGACAATAAGGACTCCATCGGGGTGATCAAGCTGCTGCTTGTTTACAGTCGCTAGCAGGAGGCTAAGTGCTGTGCTAACGTTATTATCCGTTGGGATGTAAACAGCCATTACAATGACTACCGTTAGCTCCGTTGGTATATAGAAAGGCCTGCACAGAACGGCCAAGAGCTCTATATCAGAACAGGGAGTGTTAATGATCCTCCTGTTGCCGCACCAGTCGTTATATATGTACACCCCCACCCCCCTCGCTCCTCCATGTGTCAGAACCGAGTGTTCGTTTCGTCAAGTTAGTTTTTTTTAAATGATCAAACCAGCCACGATTCGCCTTGAAGGGCTTTGCCAGTTTCTTTTTAGATGCTTGCTTTGCTTTGAAGTCCATGCAGATTCCACTGGCGTTTTTGCAGATTATCGACTCGGCCACGCTTTCTCTAGTAAAATGCAACCTGTACACCCAGTGCTTGTAGATATCTTTAAGCAAGGGAGATGCGACGAGAAAGGCTGTGCGCTGTTATCATAAGCAATCTCTTCGCGGATTAGGCCACCAGGCTGTCTCGTGTGCCCGTATCTCAAATTTGTCTCATATCTCAAAGCTAATATTGCTCTGAATTTTCCTTGTATCTCAAATATCTTGTATGTTGGGGCACTGGTATGTCAAGATATTACTGTATACATGTTAGGTTCACCAATATGCACGCACAAATAAAGAGGCAAGACAATCTTCTGGGTTTTCTTGCAAGAGAGAATCGAACCTTACATTCCTCTGTCCAGGTTCGTTCTGGCGTCACACGCATCTTTTCCCTTTTTATTAGCTTCAAGGACCCTAGTTACAATGGACGTCTCAGCACTCAAGAGAGGGGTGGGAAAACAGGAGTGAGAAGTCAATGGTCAAGGACCCTAGTTACAATAGACGTCTTAGCTCTCAAAACAAATGAAGGTCATGTAGACCCGAAGGTTCTTCACATTCCAGCAGTGCAAGAGGATTTGACCTTCCTGTTGTTTGGTCTTACTAAGGAGCAAAGCATTTACTCCGTTGCAAGCAGATGAACTATTCTAATGCTAATAAGCTAAGTAAAGCAACGCGTTCTTTATTGTGAGCAAATATATAATAATGTAAGACTAATAACCCTAACAATACATTTGCATGCTGAATTGGTGTACATTTATCATTTTCAAAGGGTTTAGGGTAGGTGTTAGGAACCTAAGGCTTGCGCACGAGGCATGTCTCTTTTAATGAGTGCATATGGCTCACTACTGACCAGTAAGCTAAAACGTGGAAGCTGCTGGTCAGAGAGCTGAGTTCCGAACGCACCAATAAGAGCCCCGCGTTGGCACATCACTGTTTTCGCAAAACTACCTTGAGCTCCGCTATATCGACCAATGCAAACTTTGCGTTGCCACATCCCAGTGGCACTAGAACCAACTCTCGCACCATTACATCGACCAATAACAGTTCACATCACAGTGGGACCACTATACATCGCCCAATGGTAACCTTGCGTTAGCACATCACAGTGGCACCTCAACATCGACCAATGGGAGCCCCACGTTTGAACATCACTGTGTTCACAACATTTCTTAGAGTGTCGCTTCATTGAGGAATGGGAGCCTTGCGTTGCCACGTCACTGTGGGGCCGCTATATCGACAAACAGGCGTGTTGCGTTGACACATCTCTATGTGTGCAACATTATCTCGAATGTGCTCCATTGACCAATGGGAACTTCACATTGGCACATCACAGTTTAAATGGTGTAAAAAAGGCACTTATGTTTACCTTCAAAATCAGGGTATGGATCTCAAGGAATTACATTTAAAAATATGAATTGTTTATGGCTCTCTTGGTCAAAAAGGTTCACGGACCCTGATTTATGGGATACTATTAAAGATCGTGGAAGAAATTATGCTAATTTAGTGTAAAAGATGCTTTGACTTAGAAACAATCCAAGTTACCAAAATACTTTAACATTTACTTGTTTTGCGGTACCTTACCTCCGTGGTCGACAGAAGTTCAACTTCTCCTTTTGAATACTACTAGAAAGTTTATTCTTTGTTTTGTGGAAGACTATATACCAACAAAATCAAATACACTACACTGACTGCTAAAATGCATATACAGTGTCGTAAAAAAGTATTTGCCTCCTTCCTGATTTCTGTTTTTTGCACATTTATCACACACAGGTTTCAGATCATCAAACCAATTTTAGCATGATACAGATACAACCCAAGGAAATAGAAAATGCAATTTCCAAATGACGATTTTAGCAGAAAAAAATTACAAACTTGTCTGGCCCTCTGTGAAAAAATAATTGCCCCCTGAACCTAAAAACGGGTTGTGCCCCCTTTGGCAGCAATAACTGAAATCAAGCGTTTATGATCATTTGTGATGAGTCTTTCACAATGCTTTGGAGGAATTTTGGGCCACTGTATGCAGAATTATTTCAATCCTGCAATATTAGAGGGGTTTCGAGCATTTCCGCATCACACCACAGCATTTCAATAGGATTTAAATTCGGACTTTGACTTGAACACTCCAAAACCTTAACTGCTGGTGTGCTTTGGCTCATTGTCATGCTGGATGCTCCAACATCGCTAGAGTTTGAGCGCATGAATGTTCTCCTTGAAATTATGGTGGTAGAAAGCAGAACTAATTCTTCCATCATTACAGCAAGTCGTCCAGGTCCTGAAGAAGCCACAGACAATCACACTGCCACCATCATGCTTCACTTTTGGTATAAATGTAACAGGCCGCACACCTTCCAATAAGTTAAACTTGTGACTCATGAGTCTACAGAATGTTCTTCCAAAAGTAAACACTTTGATTAGTGTGCGCGAAGCCAAATGGGCTGGCGAGAATATACATTTTGAGTATGTGACACTGCGAGTCATTAATGCAGCAGATTTAAAAATAAAAAAGTTCTACAAACAGACTTTGAGTGGTGTTTGGTCATGGGACATGCTTATCATAAACTGCTCATACCAAATATGTTCAAGCATAATGGTGTCAATATGTGCATTTCCCATCAGGGCACCAATCCACAATTTGATGATTGACCCCAAAATACAATTCAAAGAAAAATAAGTTTTGACAAGGGCCCCCTGATTAGGGATCTCCTTTCAGGAGGTAGCTTTTCAGGAGAATGGCCCTTCCTCATTACCCAATACTAGAGTCCCCCAGCATTCCCTCTAGAAAAGATGTCCATTTCTGATCCAAGCACATCAGCTCTGAAGATCACTGCAGCAGAAACCTGGTGTTTGTATTTTGTGAGACCATTGAAAAATACTTAGAAATGCATTATTTCATGCATTCCTTATTGCAGGAAGGAGCGCTTCCGCAGATCCTTCCTCCCATCAGCTGTCAGGCTCTTTAACAAAAAAAATGGCTTGAGTGTTAAGACCTACCGTATGCATGCATGTACATTTATGTGTATGTATGTATATATGTACTAAGCAACACGCTTATTTATTTATATATTTATTCATTAACTTACTTATTACCTATCTATTTATGTCTAAAATGCCTTTCCTATTCCTGCATCCTCACCCTCTTGCTACTGTGAAAACGAAATTTCCCGAATACGGGATGAATAAACTTATCCAATCCAATCATCTTTACCACCTATCCACCCAAGGGTCACGGGGGTACAGAGAAGTATCTCAGGAAGTTAAAACTGTGACCCATCAACACTAAACATGTTGGGATAGGGTGCTGCTGATCTCAACTGAAGACCTAGTGAGTACATGAACCAAACACGTTGAGGACCACCACCATGCTACACTGGTGGTATAGTATACTTTTGATGGAATGCTGTGCCATTTTTTCACTAAATGTAACGGGCCTTACACCTAATAAGTTCAACTTTTGACTCATCAGTCCACAGAATGTTCTTCCAAAAGTGAGGAGGATTATCAAGATGTTTTTTTGGCAAATGTAAGTCGAGCCTTTATATTCTTTTTTGGCAGAAATGGTTTTCGCCTTGGAACTCTTCCGTGGATGCCAGCTTTAGCCAGTGTTTTTCTTATAGTATAGCCACAAATTGACCTTTCCTCAGTCCAGCAAGGCCCGCAGTTCTTTTGATGTTTTTCTAGGTTCTTTTGTGACCTCCTGGATGAGTCGTCACACTTGGAGTAATTTTAGCCCACCAACCACTCGGGGGTTTGCCACTGTTCCAAGTTCTCTCCATTTGTGGATAATGGCTCTCTGACAGTGGTTCGCTGGAGCCCCAAATCATTGGAAATGGCTTTGTAACCTTTTCCAGACTGATAGATGTCCATCACTTTTTTTCGAATTTAGCCTACTTTACGTTGTCTGACACATTGTATTTAAGTGTTTTCCTGATTCACACGTAATGGTAATCAGGTGTGGGTGTGGCCAGTGAAATTTAATTCGGCTTTCCTACAATTGTGATTAGTCACAGTTACTTTGTGATTTAACAAAGGTGAAAAAATACTTTTCACAAAGCGCCAGACAAGTTTTTAATTTTTTTTTTCATCATTTAGAATCTGCATTTTCTATTTCCTTGCATTGTCTCTGTGCCATACTAAAATTGGTTTGGTGATCTGAAACCTTTGTGTGTGATAAATATGCAAAAAAATACAGAAATCAAGAAGGGGGCAAATACTTTTCCCTGCACTTTACTTAACTTTTCACCGCATTTTTTGGGGGGTGATTCTTTCCCTAGGTACCGTAACTTTGACCAGCCTCATCGATTTTATGTAGCTGATGTCTATACAGACCTCACTCCTCTCAGCAGATTTCCGTCACCAGAATATGAGACATTTGCTGAGTACTACAAGACCAAATACAACCTGGATTTGTCCAACCTGAACCAGCCTCTATTGGATGTTGACCATACCTCATCCAGGTTAGTGATACAGAAATTCCATTTAGAATTGTTGTTCAAGTTTGACATGCCAAACGATGGGCATTAGTCTCCTTTTAGCAGATTTCATTCCATTTGATGCCATTATGGCAGGTAAGTTAAAGTACAGAATAAACCTGCTATTAGCTTTGTTCTTTTTCAACCTCCACAATGCCACATGGTCTTTTTCTGTTCTGGAGGTTTTTTGGAAGACAGACGGAGACACAAAAGAAACACAAGAGAGACTGAGACTCTCAGGGTCAACTCTCACACCAGCTTTCTTTATTACAAGAAATGACACCCTCTTGTTATACGACTGCATTTTTAAATAATTTCTGAGCCGGCAAAAGTGGGCGTTAACCTGAACGTCATTGGTGGTGTTTCAGTTTAAAATGATTTTTTTTACCTCGGTCTGCAATGTCTTCTGTGTCTTTCTTGCTACTGTAACCAAGGGCATTTCCCAAATACGGGATGAAATAAAGTTCTAATCTAATGAACATCCAAATATGGGGTTTCTCCTCCCAGATGTTCCGAGCAATCCAACCGTTCTCCCTCACTTGGGGTCCAAAAGAGTTTTATAATACCACTACTACTAAAAACAACTGTAGAACACTGGAACAATAGTTAATCAAGCAAACACACGTGCCTTATCGTGCAGTCACACATCTGTGTACGCAAACTGAGCAATATCAGAAGCAAACACTTTGATCAGTGTGTGCGAAGCCAAATGGGCCACAGCCTGACAAGAATATACATTTTGACTATGTGACACTGCAAACAAACCTCCGTCCCCCGGGGTACTTACTTAGAAATATTACCGTGTTTTAAGGCTGATCGAAGGTCTTGCGGTTGATCATTAAAATATCAGCCTTGATACCTGCGTAATGTGTATCTCATTCTATTAATGAACCCAGAGACTTGGTGAAAAATTGCTACGGACACACTTCCTGGTTGTGCTGCTCACGTGACTTTTTGAATTTTTCTACATCCAGGCAACACCATTTTGGAACACAGAAAGTAAATATTTTGAAGGGTTAGCTGCATGATTGTACATTTGTGATTATGAAATAAAACAAAATTCCATTCTTGTTCGAATGTGACAACTATTTCAGTAATATGAACCATTGAAAGAATCGAGATATTTGGAAATGAGAAGCAATATGGCCATTACAAAATTGTAATTTCTGTCATTAAAAAGCATCAGGTTACAGAAGCTTATTACATTCACCTTTAAAAAAAACCCTGGCCGTTTTTCTTATTAATTTATGTTTGGGGTTGTTTTTTGAATTTATTATTTTTTGAAACCCCCGTTTTTCAAATTACCGTATTTTCCACACTATAAGGCGCACCTTCAATGAATTACACATTTCATTTTTTTTCCATGTATAAGGCACACCACATTATAAGGCGCATCGCATTATATGAGTCTACAGTAGAGACGTTATCCATCCACTAGATGATGCTGCGCTAAAGGGAATGTCAACAAAACAGTCAGATATGTCAGTCAAACTTTATTAATAGATTAAAAATCAGCTTTCTGACAACTCCTTTCACTCCCAAGATGAATAAACAACTGTCTTATTATTTTCTGCGAGGGAAAGTATTAGTATTTTCGTGACACGGTTACTAAAGTGCAGTCTGGCATTGGGAGCATTGCAAAGTGCGCAGCACACCTCATTCCCGAACCATTAGTGGAGGTTACGAGGAGCAAATGTGGAAGCTGATCCTTGCTTATGGGATCTTCCACAGGTCGGACCAACTGATGTTTCGTTTCGGCCCCGCGACACGGCCTTCATGTTGTAGTGCTCTTCCCCCATCCTTGTCACCTCCGCCACCACCATCTCATTCCTCTCCTTACGGTTAGCTCTGGACCAGAATCGTGTTGCTTCACACCATCCTAGCCCTGTTCTTCCTGTCTGAACTCTGATGCTGCAGTCTATTGATGGTTTGGTCAACCTCGGCCTGGGCGTTCCACCTCTGGCCAGTGGGACCCTTAATGTTGGCGTTCCTTACTACCTGGTCAGTGGACTATATGAGCTCGAGAACCAGCCTAGACTTCTCTTGCCTTCTCTTAAACCTTCTTGTGCAATAACCACGTCAAAGAGGTTAATGTATTCCACCACGGCTTTAGAGGCGACATTCCTGCTTCTCCAACTGTATTGGCGAGCCAGCTCAGTCACTCGTACACTAATGTTTTTCGATTATTTTGTGCTTAATATCGATTTTCATCATACGTCTTTTCTTCGCACTATCCTTTATTGCACCGGCTTCCTTTGGACCTGTTGTATTTCCCTTCATTCTGCACTGACTAACGCGAAAAAATGCAATGCTCCGCCCAGTGCAGGTAGAGCTCTTCGGACGAGGGAGATGTGGCGAGAAAGACTGTGCTCAAGTAATAAGCAGCCTTTCGCTGTGTCGTATGCGCGTATCTCAAGGTAAATATTGTCTCGGAATTTTACTCGTATCTCAAATTCCTCATATGAGCACTCATATTTCAAGGTTTTACTGTACAGTGGTGCAAAATAATAACAATAACATTAATAACTCAAATAATAACTCAATGTTGCTCACTCGGGTGAACCGCGCGTGCTCTCACGAACACAATGAGGCACTATAACATTCAGCTGTTGACGTCGATATTCACAATATGACCAAACTTGTTCAACTGTAAACAGAAAAGAAACACGTAAAGCTCACTTTATCAGGTCATTCCTCATCTCTGAATCCCTCGAATTCTTCGTCTTCAGTGTCCGAATTGAACAGCTGGGCGAATGTGGCATCCAACACCCAAGCACGGTCTCATCAAAGTCGTCATTAATCGAGTCCGTGTCGCTTTAGTTGTATGGCAACTGAGTGACAATATGTGTCTTCCTGAAAGATCGAACCACAGTTGAAACTGATATATCAGCCCAGGCATTTACGATCCACTGGCAGATAGTGGCATATGTCGTCCGGGGCTGTCTTTCTTCTACGGGGGAAATGCACTCGGCGGCTTCTTTCCGTAGTTGCGAGACTTGTTGCGGCTCAATATTGATGCATATATAATATATAGTTGGCAGTCTAGCTTTGAATGCTCTTTTTACGCCAATCTAGCAACTGGAGTTCTTTTGTCAATCCACTCGGAATGACGGCGAGCACCGAATCAGTGTGCCCGCTGTTACGGCTGTCAGCCTGGGTACACACTATGTAGTAGGGTGTGTTGTTTTGTGGTGGTTTCTTTTTCTTCTACAGGTACATGGAGAGGTGGCTCCACCCCTGTGGCAAAGCCCTGCCCAGGCCAACACAGCTGTGACTACTTCCCTCCTCCAATCAAGATCCACTTCCTGTCCTTATTTAAACCCTCTTATTTTTCAGTTCGGGGCTTGACTGTCTGACATGCAGTTGCTAAGACAGTGGAGTCCTTACTTTTCTTTAGAAGGCACAAATTGTCTAGAGTTAAGTAAGGTTTGTTTGCCCCAGCTTCACCTGATATTGTAAGTACGCTATTCATTGTTGTGTTGAGTATTTATGTTGATAGAGTTAATTATTTTGGGCTGCATAGGGGGACTTGAGATAAATTTAGACACCCCGGGCTATACATATAGTTTGTTGCACTTATACATGTAGTTTATTCCCCTGTCTAGACTTCTATTACATCAGTTCTGACAGTGGCACCCTTAGGCCTTATTTCCGGTATTTTTGTGGGTGTTCATTCGAACACCTGTCTGGGAGGGTGTTTTTTTATTACCTTTTTTATTTGATGGTGCCACTTAAGTATCTTTAGCTTCCCCTATGTTGTGCTGTAGTCCAGGTTTTGGTGGACTTTTGTTGTAAATAAATTATCCTTGAATGCTACTTGCAATGTGACTGGCTAGTCATTGACTGAATCTTTCTGCTGTGGTAGTTACGACTCCCTGGTATATCTTACCATCAGGGGGAGTCGTAACACCCGCCGTCATACCTGCAAGACCAATTGCGAATCAATATTGATCCATTTATAAGGCGCACCAGATTATAAGGCGCATAGTCATCTTTTGAAAAAATTGAAGGCCTTTAGGTGTGCCTTATAGTACGGAAAATACGGTAATTAATTTTCTTGGGTTGTTTTTTTAATTACTTTTTTGTCTTGCTCGTTTTTCAAAAAAAATTCTCAATTTTTCATTTTATTTTTATTTTTCGTTTGTGTTTTTAATTAATTATTTTTCAAAACTCCGTTTTTAAAATTAATATTTGGGGGGGTTCTTTAATTTTTTTCTTTGTTTTTCAAATTACAGTCATACCTCTACGAATGACCCTAGGTACGAAAGTTTCAGGTTATGAAATGTTGTATATGCAAATTAGTGACTCAAGATACGATAAAGATCCAAGTTACAAAATCCCCCAAAAAGTAAATACATTTCCTTATCCGTTATTTTATTTTGAATTCCCCTTATTAAGCGATTAAAACTTACAAATGCAACGTGGCACATATTTTCACACACAGACACATAGGGCACACGTAAAAGTCTAAAATGTTCTACAAAGTTCTACGGACAGATGGACAGAGGCGGACGGACAGGGACAGACAGACCGGCAGAGACGGGAGCCGGCAGAAACGGGACAGGCAGGCCGGCAGAGACGGGGGACCTTGCTGCTGATCAGCCGATAGGACATCTTAGGAGGATCTAGGCAAGGAAGATGATCTTTAAAACCTCCAGACTACAGAGGGACTGTGCGGATCAGCTTGAAAGAGTGATTCTGGATATTTAACCTTAGTCTCAGTCTGCAGAAGGTCCCCATCTTGTGGACTTCCTGTGTGTGGCTCCAGTTTTTTACATAGGTCTACAATGTCTTGTGTGTCTGTCTTGCGACTGCAACCAAGGAAATTTCCCGAATACGGGATTAAATAAAGTTGTAATCTAATTTTATTTTTTCTTGGATGTCTGTTTGGCATTGTGCAGCACCTCACCAAACTGTGATTCATCATTTTTACCTGCAAACCTAATGAACGGGTTTCTTACTGGTTTGCTGTAATTTTACCAAATTTTTAGTTATTCCACTTTTTTTTTCCTTAGCGATTCAATATTTCCCTTCTGCTTGATTTGAAAAGCAACCTTAGTGAGCCACTTTAATTTTCTAGGTCCATTTCTTGTTTCCTAACTGCAGTATGACTATGTCAATAATACATGTCATTTTACAACTGAGTTAATCTTTCTGAGACTGGTGAATCCATGATTTTTGCTAGAGGTTGTATTATCGAAATATTTTCAAATTATACAGAATGTCTCCATCTATATTTAGAAACTTTCCTGAATTCCTCCTTTGCTCACAGGCTGAATCTCTTAACTCCACGTCACCTCAACCAAAAGGGTAAAGCACTGCCTCTCAGCAGCGCAGAGAAGAGGAAAGCAAAATGGGAAAGTCTGCAGAACAAACAGGTAATATTAATTTTTGGGGGTATTCCCATCTTTCATATATCTTGATTATGAGATTCAGTTTTGGAGTATCAAACCCTGTTTTTAATGTACCTATAATTGTGTTGTATACATTTTGTGTTATTTGTTTTGCTTATCCTGTTGAATGTGGCCTTTTTATCCAGCGTAAGATAACTTACTTTTTAAAAGTCCCACCTTAAAATTTGCTCGGAAATGGAGTCTTCTTTTGCAAAAATGTTTCCACATTTAGTTTTTTTTTTTTACTATTATTTCATGGAAGGAGTTTTGTATTTGTCAGATTCTTGTTCCAGAACTTTGTGCCATTCACCCAATCCCTGCATCCCTTTGGAGGAAGGCAGTGTGTTTACCCAGTATCCTCTACCGTCTTCATTGCCTCTTGACAGCAGAGGAACTAAGATCCCAGACAGCACGTGAAGCTGGAGTTGGATCACAAATTCTTCCTACTGATTTCAGGTATCAAATTACAACAGTCTTTCAACATGATGTATCTATTTTATTTAGGTGTACAATGTATTTTCCTGTCTCTGTGTTTTCACTTTCTTGCCACTGCAACAGTGAATTTCCTAAATACGGGATGAATAAAGTTTAATCTAATAGTTTTAGCAAAATTAAAGAATAATGGATTAGCTATGCACGATATGGCCTAAATTTGCATATTTTGCATTGAATTAGCATATTTTTTTCACTAACTTAAGTAGTACCCCCTAAACCCTTTAAAAATTATATGAAATATTGTCAGGTTTGCCGTTAGACATCCACAAAAAGCATGCATAAAGAAAGTGTCAGGTCCGCCATAAGACATTCACAAAAACATGCATACATAAAGAGGAAAGACACTCTCCTGGATTTTCACTTGCAACGAGGACGACCATTGAGGACAGATCCCCAACTCCGTTCTGACCTTACACTTCTTTTTTTGTCGATTCATTACATTCGCTCGCCCTGATTGCATGGGCGTCCATCATCATGCAATCCATCATCCCATCCTGCCTGAAATCTACCACCATCCCATCCTGCCTGAAATCTACCACCATCATCCCTGTCCCTAAAAAGCCAACCATTCACAACCTGAATGATTACAGGCCTGTTACATTTACGCCTCTGGTCATGAAGTGCTTTGAAAAGTTGTTCGCCCGCCACATCAGGGATACAATCCCTCCCTCAGTTGACCCTCACCAGTTTGCTTATAGAGCAAACAGGTCCACTGAGGACGCCATCGCCGTAGCTCTAGACACAGCACTGAGCCACCTGGAGCACCATGGGAACTATGTGAAGGTGCTTTTCATTGACTATAACTCAGCCTTCAACACTATAATACCGGACATTCTCGCTGACAAAAACTCCCACCTTGGACTATCCTCTTGCATCTGTTGCTGGATTAAGAATTTCTGAATCAACCGTCCACAAACTGTTAGACTTGGTCCCAGTGTTCCCTCTAAGCTGCGCGCGTGCGCAATTGCGCACTACTCTCGTCTTCTCTGCGCAGCAGCAATCATATGGCGCGCAGTAAAAAAAAAAATCGGATTTTTTTTTTTTTTTTTTTTTTTTTACCCATGATGGCGCCGTTTAAGCGGCAGCCAGTGGCAGTAGCTCTGTCCACTTATGTTTTTCGTGTTTTACATGAAAAATGGACAGGTCGCCGAACGTTCATTCGGCGACCTGCCCGTCTGTCAAACGTCCGTCGGCGAAACGTCTTTAGGCGAATCATCCGAGTACCGATGATGTCGCTCACACTGGTACTCAGTGCGCTCAGGGAGGTTGACTTTCTGCTCAGACCAACGAAAAATTAGAGGGAACATTGCTTGGTCCCCACCTCTCTTCCTCCATTACACTGAGCACTGGCTCCCCTCAAGCTTGTGTGCTGAGTCCTCTTCTATACTCCCTGTACACATACGACTGTACACCGACCCACCACTCTAACTCCATCATGAAATTTGCTGATGACACCACTGGTCGGACTCATCTCAGGAGGGGATGAGTCTGGCTACAGAGATGAGGTCAACAAACTGTCTTTGTGGTGTTTGGTGAACAATCTCACTAAACACCATGAAAACTAAAGAAATAATCCTGGACTTTCGCAAACGCAGCACAGGTCTGGCCCCACTCCTCATATATGGAGTATGCGTAGACAGGGTTCAGTCCTTCAAATTCCTGGGGGTCCACGTCAAGCTCTCCTGGTCTACCAACACCACGGAAGTGGTAAAGAAGGCCCAGAAGCGACTCCAGTTCCTGAGGGTACTCAGGAGTAACAACTTGGACATTAAGCTTCTGGTAACCTTCTACAGAGCCACTGTGGAGAGCAACCTGGCATACTGCATTACAGTGTGGTACGCTGGAAGCACGACAGCAGACAGAAAAGCCATGCAGAGAGTGATCAACACCGCAAAAGAAGATCATCGACTGCTCTCTGCCCTCGCTGGATGACATTGCCAGCCCTCGCTACCTCAGCGGAGCCGGGAACATTGTTAGGGACCCCGACCAACCTTGTCACAATCTGTTCCAGCTGCTGCCCTCTGGCAGACGCTACAGGTCTCACAAAACACGGACAAATAGACTCAGGGACAGTTTTATTCCCAGAGCCTTCAGAGCTCTAAACTTGCACTAGCACGACGCACAATCCCTTCTGTGCAATAACTTTGGGGTGTGCAATATCTTAGATTGTGCAATATCTTACTATTACCTTGCCCGGATGTGACTTATTTATGTTTTTACTGGGCAAAACGCACTTTGCGGAGTAGTACCACCAATTTCGTTTTACGCAGCTGTTGTATAATGACAATAAAGGCTTTTGATTTGATTTATATTTGATTTGAAACTTTGATTTGAGATACGAGTAAATCGACATACAAGCTCAATCCCGGAACACATTAAGCTCGTATCTCAAGGTATGACTACTTATTTTTAAGTGTATAGTAATCTAAGTACATTTAAGTTAAATTTAAAATGCATGTTATGTTACGAGCGCATCCGTCAGGTCTCTTTCTTGTCCTTTCTCACTCTCTCTCTCATCCGCGCTGTCTGTCTGTACTGAGTAATATCACAATATAGCAGTGGCGGGCTGTGCATTTCACACCTAGGCCTTCAGTAGTGCTACATGTGAATCAATCCAACCCTCAATAAGTATTTTATGGCTATAAAACCAGACATAAAAAGAATCAATGATAACCTCAAAAATTGAAATATTTCGGAAAATAGTTTTACTCAGCAAAAATTATTTTTATTTATACACAAAATCCATCATCCTTTCTTTCCTCAAGAAGATTTCAATTACTCTGTCGTACAGATTACCCGTGCGTTTTAGGTCCATCAAGAGGTTCTTTTCTATCGCCATCAAAGCTAATGCTGGAAGTCGAGTATGTCCTGTTGTATTAAAGCAAACAGGTGGAATGAATAGTTGTGCAAGGAAAAGGCGAATGTTGACAATCAAAATTAAGTGCGAAATAATTGAAAAATATGAGAGTGGGGTACGTGTCACAGAGCTTGCTTGTTGTCATGGATGATATCGTGTCTCTTGGAAATTCCTTGGGGCTGGAGGTTGACAAGGCAGATGTGAATGATCTAAACGCCGAGCACCATGAAGAACTGATGACACAGGATTTAATCGAGCTCCGGGAGAGTGAACATTTGGAGGTGTTGCGGGAACTCGTAGCGAGGAGTAGGTGGAAGATGGGGGCCGCCTTGCTACAAAGGACATCAAAGACATGCTAGCGAAGTGCCAAGAGTTTTCTGATTTTGTAGAAAAGGTACACCCTGACAAGCTGGCAAGTGGTTGTGCGTTATCGTATTGTCAGGATATTTGTGCGCGTAATTTCCGAAATATTTTGAAGGGAAGGCAAAAACAAACAACTCTTGATGCGTTCCTTTTAGAAACTCCCGCTGAACGTCCGGGTGAAGTCAACCCGGAGAACAAAGGTAAAAAAATTAAAACTACATTAGAATTCAGTTTTGTGTAGTTACATTAAACGTATGTTTGAGTGTATCTGTATATATTAATCCAAGTTAATTTAAATTTGTATGTTCTGTTAAGAGTGCGTTACAGCGGATGAGTTCTCTGGTTTTGGAGATGTTCAGCGCCAAGTTGTTCAGAGCGCACCACTCGCTGAGTCTAAGGACCTCATCTCTGTAGGCCATCTCATTTTCCTCTGTAATCATCCCTACTGCCGTTGTATCGTCCGCAAATTTCACAATGATGTTCTCATGGTGCCTGGGTCTGCAGTCGTGTGTGTAGAGCGAGTAGAGTAGTGGAGTCAGTACACAGCCTTGGGGCGAGCCGGTGCTGAGCGTTCGGGCAGATGAGAGGTGGCGACCCAGCTTCACGTGCTGGGGTTGGTTGATCAGGAAGTCCTCAATCCAGGAGCATGTGGAAGGTGGGAGTCCTAGGTTGGCCAACTTGGGGATAAGAATATCTGGTCTTATGGTGTTAAAGGCTGAGCTGTAGTCGATGAAAATCATTCTGATATAGCTTCCTCCTTCCCAAGGTGGCTCAGTGCAGCGTGGATTGCAGGGGTTATTGCATCTTCGGTGAATGTGTTCGGCCGATATGCAAACTGATGTGGGTCGTGGGTGAGTGGAAGACAGGCTATGTGTTTCAGTACCAATTTCTCCAAATTACTTTGTGATGATTGGTGGGAGAGTTACTGGGCGGTAGTCGCCCAGATTGTTAGCAGGTGACTTCTTGGGTACTACTGGGATGATGGTGGCTGATTTTAGACAGGCTGGGACGGAGGCTTGTTCTAGTGAAAGGTTGAAAATGTCCATGTAGGGCTTAAGTCCTGTGGGTTTCCGGGGGTTGACTGCTCGGAGCACACGTCTCACATCCACTACTTCCACAATGATTCGGGCGGGGCTTCTTCCCGAGCTTGGTGTGGGATGTACACGATGTTGATGTAATGTGACAGGGTAATGGGCTTGGGACTGAAAGCGGGCAATACTTGATATAAGACAGTACTGTGTCTGTGAAGGTTCCCAGGTCCTCATAGTGGAAAGTTTCCCACTGTCTGTTCAAAGCAGTCTTGGAGTGGGGGAGAGTGTCGCGTCACCAGGCCATGTGATAATGGTTCGTCTTTGTTGCTTTGATTGAGGGCTAAAGGGAGTGTAAGTTGGGGCCATGATCTAAGAGCCGTGATCTGACTGTCCCAAGTGTGTGTGTGGTATGGCTCTGTATGCTCCTTTGATGTTCGAGTAAACATGATCCAGAGTTTTATCCTCTCTTGTTGGACAATTCAAGTGTTGGTAAAATTTTGGCAGAACAGTTTTGAGATTTGCCTGATTAAAATCTCCTGCAATTATGTGTGGCACTTGGGTAGGCGTCTGGTGATTGTTTATTGTGAGAGGTACTTACCTTAGCGTCCGGTGGGATGCCGACAGCAGTGATGATAACAACAGCTATCTTGCTGGGCAGAAAGAAGGGTCTGCATCTCACCGTCATGAATTCTATATATGGGGAACAGTGTCTAATAAGAACAGTGCTATTGTGACACCATCCCTCATTCACATAAATGCAAAGCCCACCACCTGTTTTTTGTCCTGAGTTGAACGTCCTGTCTGATCTGAGTAGTGTGCGTCCTGCTAGCTGCACGGTAGCGTCGGGTATTTATGGGTGAAGCCACGTCTCTGTGATTATTAGCATTGAGCATTCGCGAACGTAGCGATTAGCAGCGAGCTCTAATTCCAAATCTTCCATTTTGTTTACAATGGATCTGACGTTGGAGAGATATATGCTCGTGAGTGGAGGTTTGAGTGGTTGTTTCCTGAGCTTACACAACACGCCGGCTCGACAGCCTCGCTTTTGTTTTCTTTCCCGACGCGTTCTCTTTCGCCGACTAGTCCCGGCCGCAAGGTGGTCAGTGCCTGTCGTGGCGGCAACCCCAGTACCCGCTGGTGGACACCGGCAATAAGGGACGCCGTCAGCCTGAAAAAGGAGTCCTACCGGGCCCTTTTGGCCCAAGGGACTCCGGAAGCAGCTGACAGGTACCGGGTGGCCAAGCGGCACATGGTTCTGGTCATGTCCGAGGCCAAAACCCGGGCATGGGAGGAGTTCGGTGAGGCCATGAAGAACGACTTCCGGGTGGCTTCAAGGAAATTTTGGTCCACCATCTGACGTCTCAGAAGGGGGAACCAGTGCACCGTCAACAGTGTATTGTGGGAATGGGGCGCTGCTGACCTCAACTCGGGATGTTGTGAATCGGTAGGCCGAATACTTTGAAGACCTCCTCAAATCCACCGACGCGCCTTCCCATGAGGAAGCAGAGCCGGGGGACTCTGGGGTGGACTCTCTTATCTCTGGGGTCGAACCGTGGTGGTTAAAAAGTTCCTTGGTGGCAAGGCGCAGGGGGTGGATGAGATCCGACCGGAGTTTCTAAAGGCTCTGGATCTTGTGGGGCTGTCTCTGTTGACACGCCTCTGCAAAATTGCGTGGACATCGGGGACGGTGCCTCTGGATTGGAAGACTGGGGTGGTGGTTCCTCTTTTTAAAAAGGGTGACTGGAGGGTGTATTCCAATTACCGGGGGATCACACCCCTCAGCCTCCCCGGGAAGGTCTATTCTGGGGTACTGGAGAGGAGGGTCCGCCGGGAGGTCGAATCTCAGGAGGAGCAGTGTTTTTCGTCCTGGCCGTGGAACAGTGGATTAGCTCTACACCAGGGGTGTCAAACATACGGCCCGCGGGCCGGAACCGGCCCCCAAGGAGGTTCGACCAGGCCCGCAGGATAATTTGAAAGTGGAAAAAATGCATAAAAGACATGGAATTAATATTTTTAATTCACTGCAATTCATGGATTATCCGCTAAGGGGCGCACTCTTTCCATCAGAGTAGAAGACAAGCCGCATCACTGAGACAGACTGAAAACAGCAGACGGTATCAATGCGCCATCTGCTGCTTGTTACGACGTTTTTAATACCTTGGTCTTTACCTCTCCGCTACACCCTCATTAGCCAAAATGTCGTTATCCAAACGGAGAAAAGTAGATAAGGAGTGTAGAATTTTCAAAGAAAAATGGACCATGTCCTTTTTATTTACAGAGATGCACGGAAAACCTTTGTGCTTGGTGTGTTTGCAACAAGTTTCGGTATTGAAGGAATATAATATTCGCCGCCACTACGAGACTCATCACAGCGAAAAATATGACGGCTTGCAAGGACAACTGAGAAGAGATAAGATTAACGAATTGCTGGCGGGTCTGAGGAAACAGCAGTCAACTTTCATCCAGAGCCAAGAAGTCGGTAAAGCAGCGGTAAAAGCCAGCTACCTAATTGCTAGCAAAATAGCATTAGCATCGAAGCCGTATTCCGACGGTGACTTTGTTAAATGATGCATGATGAAGGCGGCTGAACTTGTATGTCCCGAGAAGCGAAAAGCTTTTGCCAATATTAGCCTGACGAGGAATACTATAGCAGAAAGGATTTTGGAACTATCGGCAGATATAGACAGTCAATTGAAACAGAGAGTCAAGTCATTTATTGCATTTTCCGTGGCAATTGACGAGAGCACTGACATCACAGACGTGGCCCAACTGGCCATATTTATTCGAGGAGTTGATGAGACATTGACTGTTACTGAAGAGTTTCTTGAATTGGTGCCAATGATGGACACCACAACAGCCGAGGACATTTTCGGCTCTGTCGTTGCTGCATTGGACAGAGTTGGAGTGGACTGGTCCCGCGCTGTCAGCCTGGCTACAGACGGCGCGCCATACATAGTCGGAAAGAAAGCAGGTGTCGCGACAAAGTTCAAAGACAAAGTACAAGCCCTTAATGGAGGAGATCGTTTCTTGACATTTCACTGTATTTTGCACCAGGAGGCATTGTGTTGCAAGTCGCTGAAAATGGACCACGTCATGGAGGTGGTTGTTCACACTGTAAATTTCATCCGGTCCAGAGGTCTGAACCATCGTCAGTTTGACAAACTTCTCAGCGACAGCAACATTACCCACAGCCTGCCATACCACACTGAAGTGAGATGGACAAGCCGAGGCGCTGTGCTGAGGCATTTCTTTGATCTACGAGAGGAAATCGGACAGTTCATGGAGAAAAAAGGAAAACCGGTGTTGGAATTACAATCTCAGGAATGGCTACGGGACCTTGCATTCTTGGTTGATATTACTGAACACTTGAACAATCTGAACAAAATGTTGCAAGGCCGCAAAAAAGTTGTCACACAGTTTTCTGACAACATACATGCATTTAAGTTGAAGCTGACTTTGTGGGAGATGCAACTGGCAAATGGCAACCCTGTTAATTTCCCCTGTCTGAGAGATGTGTGTGTGTGACCAGAAAAATTGCAGGACTACTGCGGGAGTTTGAGAAACGTTTTCAGGTATTTGGTGAACTTGAGACAGAATTTTCAGTTTTTCGCTCACCTTTCACAGTTAAAGCTTCTGATCTGCCGGTCGAAATTCAGATAGAGATAATTGATTTGCAGTGTGATGCAGATTTGAAGGGCAAATTTGCCTCTGTAGGTCTGGACAGATTTTATCAGTATCTACTACCAGGGTACCCCAAATTAACAGCCCTGGCCACTAAAATTTTGTGCATGTTTGGGACAACCTACCTTTGTGAACAAATTTTCTCAGTGATGAATATCAATAAAACAAAAATGTGTTCAAGGCTCACAAACAAGCACTTAAATGACATTCTGAAAGTGACAGCTAGTCAGGACATGACCCCTGGTGTTGATGCACTTGTACAGGCCAAAAGATGCCAAGTTTCAGGAACAAATACAAGTCCAGACTAGACGAACACCTTTAAAATGCTGCCTTAGATACTGTTTGCATTGAAAGAATACAGCTCTGTGAAGATGAATCCTTACTGTGGTGATTTAAAAAATGTGCACTTTAATGTTAGTCAGCAGCTTCAAAACAAAAGTTGTGTGATGGAATTCTACTGTTCATACAACTCCATAAATTTTCAGTATGTATTGTATGTGTATGTATGTTTCATGTATGAAGTTTACAGATTTACAGGACAGGCGAACACTTTCTTCATTACACATTTAAAATCACTCTCCTTAGTTTGTAAGGTGCACGCAGGGATTACATTTAGATTTTAAATGCGTATGTGTAAGTGGTTTAAAAATTCCTTTCTTTAAAAGTCTCATTTAATCTTAAAGTGCATTACTATATTTTTCAGTACCAATTAAAGTTTTGTGCCTTTGTACAATCAGTGGGATCAGTTGCAATGCATATTTGTGAATGATAAAAGTAAATTGCACATTTGTCTAAGGAAATATGAGGTGTTTCATGAAATGTTTTGTAAAAGTATAGTTCATTAAATTTCAATATTTTCCTAATGTTCTTGTGCTTCTTTACACCAAAACAAAGGAAAGACATGATATTTTGGTTATTTATAGCAGAGCATGGTATAATTTTAATGGTCCGGCCCACTTGACATCTCCCTAGGCAGTATGTGGCCCACGATGCGAAATGAGTTTGACACCCCTGCTCTACACCCTCAGCAGGGTCCTTGGAAGGCCATGGGCGTTCGCTCAACCAGTCTTCATGTGCTTTTTGGACTTGGAGAAGGCATTCGACTGTGTCCCCTGGGCAGTCTTGTGTGGGGTACTCTGCGAGTTTGGGGTTCCGGAACCCCTGTTATGCGGGGTGCGGTCCCTTTATGACTGGTGTCTGAGTCCGGTCCGCGTAGCTGGCAGTAAGTCGGATCCATTTCCAGTGGGGGTTGGACTCCGCCAGAGCTGCCCTATGTCACCGATACTGTTCATCAATTTTATGGACAGAATATCTAGGCGCAGCCGTGGCGTTGAAGGGGTCCGGTTTGGTGGCCTCAGTATTGCATCCCTGCTTTTTGCAGATGATGTGGTTCTATTGGACCTCAGTCCGTGATCTCTTAACTGTCGCTGGAATGATTTGCAACTGAGTGTGAAGCGGTCGGGATGAGAATCAGCACCTCCAAATCTGAGACCATGGTCCTCAGTTGGAAAAAGGTGGCATGTCCTCTCTGGGTCAGGGACCAGGTCCTTCCCCAGGAGGAGGAGTTTAATTATCTTGGGGTCTTGTTCACGAGTGAGGGAAGAACGGAGCGGTAGATCGACAGGCGGCAGCTGCAGTGATGCAGACTCTGCACCGGTCCGTCGAGGCTCTCTATTTACCGGTCGATCTACACAAGTTTCCTCCGCAGGATGTCTAGAATCTCTATTTGAGATAAGGTGAGAAGCTCGGTCATCCGGGAGTAAAGCCGCTGCTCCTACGGATCGAGAGTAGCCAGATGAGTTGACTCGGGCATCTGATCAGGATGTCCCCTGGACGCCCCCCTCGGAAGGTGTTCCGGGCGCATCCCACCGAGAGGAGGCCATGGGGCCGACCTCGAACATGCTTGGGAGAGTATATCCCCCGGCTGGCCGAGGAACGCCTTGGGATTTTCCCGGAAGAGCTGGATGAAGTGACTGGGGAGAGAGAGGTCTGCTGCTTCCCTCTGCGACCCGACTTCGGATAAGCCGAAGAAGATAAGATGAGATGAGAACATACATTTCACCTTCTCAAGGAAGAACAGGGAATGCCTTCTGTGCATTGAAGACTCTCCCGTCCGCGGGAAATTATGCAATTGGAGCCTATCCTAAAATCAGTTAATCTATCTATATACAAAAGCCAGCTACTATCTTCCTAATTGTTTTGATGTTTCTGTTTTACAGTGATTTGATGCCATTAAAATCAATTTCTTCTGTAGATTTGAGATGTAATTCGCAAATATCCCCCCTCTTTTGACTCATTCTGCATTATGTCCAGCTCAAGTTAGACTTAACAAGGAAGACCGCACAGCGATCACCAATTCAAAAATATTAATAAATATTTTCCAATAATTCACACGTAATTTGAAAGGTAGTTTAGCATTAAAATGAATTAGTTGAAAACTCCAAATCAAGTTTGTTCACTGCTGATTAGAGCTCATTGTAAACATCACATTGGTCCAAAATGACTGCCATATTGCTCTCTTACCCAGTTTAAAGCCATATTGATCAATCATTCACCAATCAGATTTTTCATGACGGCAGTAATTCAAAAGATATTCTAGTGTGAAATCTTAAACATGCGAGAACAACCGCATCACCTTGCATTTTATGTAAATCATAAATTGCTCTTATTCTGAAATATTCAACAGAAGCACAGTCTTAACCACCAACTGTGAGCTTTCGGCTCATTGGAAGTAGCGGACTCCAGGATTTATCCTCACACACCGTGTTTGTGTCGTACATTCTTTCATGTTTTGCTTTGTTTACAAATGCCATACCAGCAATCTTCCCTCAATGTTTTCACATGTCTGGTCATACAGACAACCTCCTTGAGCAACATAAGAAGTGCTCACTATGGGCGTGTCTACTACCCATAAATGACCGAGTCGTAATAAAATTGTATGATTATTATCCATGAATAAAACATCTGAATAAATGTCACTAGAATATGCACAAATCTGACCTAAATTTTACCTTATTTTTCAAAGCCGTCCTTCTCACTTCTCATTCAAAAGACTTCTCTGCTGAATATATCACTTGAGGTAGTCTAGCATCCATTTATTCAATATTTTTCCATCGGAAAACTTGATTATAACTTAAGCTTCACTGCATGTTTTGCAGAGATCTTTCTCACCCAAATTCACCGCCTGTTCTTCTATTTGCACATACTCCGTTAGCCATTTATGTATGTACGTACGTACGTACTTACAGTGGGGTAAATAAGTATTTAGTCAAACTCCAATTGTGCAAGTTCTCCTACTTGAAAAGATTAGAGAGGCCTGTAATTGTGAGACAGAATGTGGAAAACCCCCAGAAAATCACATTGTTTGATTTTTAAATAATTTATTTCCAAATTAGAGTGGAAAGTAAGTATTTGGTCACCTACAAACAAGCAAGATTTCTGGCTGTCAAAGAGGCCTAACTTCTAACGAGGACTCCACTCGTTACCTGTATTAATAGCATCTGTTTTAACTCATTATCGGTATAAAAGACACCTGTCCACAACCTCAGTCTCTCACACTCCAAACTCCACTATGGCCAAGACCAAAGAGCTGTCGAAGGACACCAGAGACAAAATTGTAGACCTGCACCAGGCTGGGAAGACTGAATCTGCAATAGATAAAACGTTTGGTGTAAAGAAATCAACTGTGGGAGCAATTATTAGAAAATGGAAGACAAAGAAGACCACTGATAATCTCCCTCGATCTGGGGCTCCATGCAAGATATCATCCCGTGGCGTCAAAATGATAACAAGAACGGTGAGCAAAAATCCCAGAACCACACGGGGGACCTAGTGAATGACCTACAGAGAGCTGGGACCACAGTAACAAAGGCTACTATCAGTAACACAATGCGCCTTCAGGGACTCAAATCCTGCACTGCCAGACGTGTCCCCCTGCTGAAGCCAGTACACATCCAGGCCTGCCTGCGGTTCGCTAGAGATGGTGGGTGATCCAGAAGAGGACTGGGAGAATGTGTTATGGTCAGATGAAACCAAAATATAACTTTTTAGTAGAAACACAGGTTCTCGTGTTTGGAGGAGAAAGAATACTGAATTGCATCCAAACAACACCATACCCACTGTGAAGCATGGGGGTGGAAACATCATGTTTTGGGGCTGTTTTCTGCAAAGGGACCAGGACGACTGATCTGTGTAAAGGAAAGAATGAATGGGGCCATGTATCGAGAGATTTTGAGGGAAAAACCTCCTTCCATCAGCAAGGACATTGAAGATGAGACGTGGCTGGGTCTTTCAGCATGACAATGATCCCAAACACACAGCCAGGGCAACAAAGGAGTGGCTTTGTAAGAAGCATTTCAAGGTCCTGGAGTGGCCTAGCCAGTCTCCAGATCTCAACCCTAAAGAAAATCTGTAGAGGGAGTTGAAAGTCCGTGTTGCCCAAAAACAGCCCCAAAACATCACTGCTCTAGAGGAGATCTGCATGGAGGAATGGGCCAAAATACCAGCAAGTGTGTGAAAATCTTTTGAAGTTACAGAAAACGTTTGGCCTCCGTTATTGCCAACAAAACGGTACATAACAAAGTATTGAGATGAACTTTTGGTATTAACCAAATGCTTATTTTCCACCATGATTTGCAAATAAATTCTTTAAAAATCAAACAATGTTACTTTCAGGTTTTTTCCACATTCTGTCTCTCATGGTTGAGGATTACCCATGTTGACAATTATAGGCCTATCTAATATTTTCAAGTAGGATAACTTGCACAATTGTTGGTTGACTAAATACTATTTGCCCCTCTGTATACACACAAACTTATATAAATATATATTGTCTTTCTATTTTGCAGGTATCCGAACTTGGACTTTGGATGGAAGAAATCAATCGACAGCAAAATGTCAGTATCATTAAGTGAGGATAACGGCATTCAAATAAAGCCACAGTCCCCTGATTCAATCTCTTTCATGGATTACATTTATCCTCCATATTCCGAAGCCCTTGTCACTTGCAGAAATGACTTTGTGAATAGCCCTCCTCTAATTCATGACAATAGTGGGAACATTCTTTCAGATGGGAAGCATATTAAAACAAATAATTTCCAATATCCTCAGTGCTTTCTTGGACTGCTTCACCCTGAAAAAATGAAAATAACTACCTCAGTTCCAGCACAGGCCTCTCACAGTTTAAAGATACCTGACACATGCCCTCCACAGTATAGGATTCAATATACAGCAGGAACGAGCATGGTCCAAAGTAATTGCACTACCTCAAGCTACAGCTCGTACAAAGAGTCGCCCAATGCTCACAGAGCACCTTCACAGAATCACTCTGCTGATTTGTATCCCAACAAAATGCAAGGGGACTCTATAACACGCCTGGGGCCTAATCCAGGTCTTATCCTGCAGGCCTTAACCCTTTCCAATGCTAGTGATGGTTTCAACCTAGAACGACTGGAAATGCTTGGTGATTCTTTCCTCAAACATGCCATTACCACATATCTTTTTTGTACCTATCCTGATGCCCATGAGGGTAGACTCAGCTACATGCGCAGCAAGAAGGTGAGTCATATTGTTTAATTTAAAGTATTTTCCGAGTAATTAATCAATTAAATCGTCAATAGGTTTTTTATTTTTTGTTTGGTCACTTTGGTTTTTCGGCGCTAAAACAAATACAAAATAATACTGCCCCCACCCTTCTCTGATCTTACCTTATCTTACTTTACTTAACCACAGTTAGATTTATTCACCTGCCTTAAAGCCGTGCATATTTTGTAAATTAATGGTTGACTTTTTTAATTCATCAATTGATTATTTAAAATACATTCCACATTGTTGGTTCAATTTTCTGTCATTCTCTTAGTTAAAGGGACAAATAAATATAATCCCCTGTTGTCTAGAGTTGTGGTCAGGCTTTATGGTGGGGAAGTTAAGCATAAATATATTGTTTTAAAATAATTGTGTTTTCAATGTTTTCATCAATGATTTAGGAAAATTACAAATAACAGAAGCTGCACAGGTCTGAAGTAATTTTCTACGGCACTCATCCACAGGTTTATAATTCAACATGGATTTTTAAATTATGGGGGGCTTCTTTACCATGTATATGGAATTATTCATAAAAATGAGTGAATTACAAAATATTTTAAAACAATAAAACACTTAGTAACTTAATTTTTATATTTCCTTGAGTTGTCACTGGGTGATATTAAATCTGTTTGTAATGAAAAAACAAAAAACACAACAATTACGTAGGGGGCCATCGCATTTTCACAGCATTTATATGTATGTGTGGATTGTTCCATTTAGTATATGGGTGGCCAACATGCCTCATATGCAGTAAAAAAAAAAAAAAAAAAAAAATCATCTCCGTTCATCTCAGCTCATCTTCTTCCGCTTTATCCGAAGTCGGGTCGCGGGGGCAGCAGCTTCAGCAGGGAAGCCCAGACTTCCCTCTCCCCAGCCACTTCATCCAGCTCTTCCGGGAGGACACCAAGGCGTTCCCGGGCTATCTGGGAGACATAGTCTCCCCAGCGTGTCCGAGGTCGGCCCCGTGGCCTCCTCCCGGTGGGACATGCCCGGAACACCTCCTGGGGAAGGCATCCAGGGTGCCCCCTGATGTCCCCCTCCTGATCAGATGCCCGAGCCAACTCATTTGGTTCCTCTCGATCCGGAGGTGCAGCGGCTCTACTCCGAGCCCCTCCCGGATGACCAAACTTCTCACCTTATCTCAAATTGAGAGTCCAGACATCCTACGGAAGAAGCTCATTTCAGTAGCTTGTATCCGGGATCTCGTTCTTTCGGCCACGACCCACAGCTCCTGACCATAGATGAAGGTGGGAACGTATACTGACTGGTAAATAGAAAGCCTCACCTTTTGCCTCAGCTCCTTCTTCACCACGATGGACCGGTGCAGAGTCCGCATCACCGTGGACGCCGCACCGATCCGCCTGTCAATCTCCCGCTCCATCCTGCCCTCAATCGCGGACAAGAGCCCAAGGTACTTAAACTCCTCCACCTGGGAGAGGACCTGATCCTGGATCATGAAAACCTTCACAAATAATCTGTTCTTAAATGATTTTATCCTGAACGCAAAGCTGTACCTCACTGAAAGGAGGCTGCCCTTGAAGATCTGGACTGCACAGGGGGATTTGGACTAAAACTCCATTAACCTGATTTTTTGGGGTGTGAATTTCTATCAAGCAGAGAGGAACTATTTTCGCTGTGAGTACAGTATCTAAAGTACTTACATTTTTTTAATATATAGGTTATAATTACATATTGATAGGTTCATTAATAATTATACTTTAATAAAAGAAAGACATCGGAGCACATAATCCAGCGTTACTTGCAAGTGAGAATCAATCCTGACTCGTCCTCGTCACAGACCATTCTAAAGAAACAAATTCTCTCCTGCCCATTTACTTGCATTAGAATCAAAACAATTAAGGTTATCTTACTCTAAACAATTGCATAAGCATCAACCCGAATAACACAATTAAGGTAAAAAAACAACTGCAACAACAATTGCATATCAGGCATTCAAAACAACAATTAAGGTCGCAAATCAAACACAACTGCAGAATTTAAACAAGCAAGCCTCCATTCAGCAAAACAATTCCATATTAGGTGAACCGAGCAACACTATTTTAAAATAATTTGCGAGTATTTTCGTAGGTCGATACGATATCGCCATCTTCTCCGGAATCCAAGTCAAAGCAATTTAAGAGTCCTTCACAGATCTTCATTGCGAACTTCCTCGGATCCAGGGACTGGGTGAGATGTCAAGTCAATAGTCCTCGGATCCAGGGCAAAACAATTAAACGTCCTCGGAGCCAGCTGCGGGGGGAAGTGTCCTTCGGTAACAATTATACTATGCGTTTGTCAAGCTTATAATGATTAATATTTCACATATACATTTAATGATTAATATTCCACACATACATATAATGATTAATATTTCTTCGTTGTACGCACATATAATAGTATCCAAAATAACTCAAACACGTATTAATAATTTTCTGTCTTTTCTTATGTTTATAGCTGTAATATTTAATAAACACACTTCTTGGTAATTCTACTTGTGTACTTGTATTTCTGTATAGGCCCAAAAACCTGTAGTATGCTCCTACTTTGCGGTTTTTGCATTGTTGCGGATGGCCGCAACAATCCAAAAACCGCAAAGTAGGATCATGGGTCTGGTATACCTCATCCGTGTTATTTGAGGGATTACTGCCCACACATTTTAAGCAAATTAAGGTTTCTGGGCAGGTTTTAATTTAGTAGTGCAAATTTCATCAAAATATGTAAAGAACTTAATCACAAAGGGCAATGAACTTTCACACTTTAGTACCGTAAAAACTAAACACACCAAATAGGTTATTTGAAATGTTCTGCTTAAAATGTAAACATAATAACGGGTTCCCCTCAAAGTGCAACAATTTAAACCAATTATATAACTTAATGCTTGAAGCTTTTATCTCTAAATGAGCCACTGAAAGGGTGAGGGTGGACGTTCGTCACCAAGTTGGGTGGAGGGCAGCTCCATCCAAGCACCACCAAAGAAAGTCAAATTGAAGCATATTGCAGCAAATTTGCCGTGTCCAAGATCAATGTATCGCTTAAGCCTTTCACGATATGCAATAAATCCATTTAGGGGTAGATAAAAATGGGGCAAGTAATTCATGGCTTCAATTCATCATCGTGTGCGCGTGCTTTTAGCACTCGTGTTTGAACTCCGCCCATTGATTGGATATGATACCATTCTTCCCTTCACATCATGTTTCTTGGTTATCAACACACCTTAGAGATAAAATTCATCAAGTAAAAAAACATCTAAATTACAAATTGTAGCTCATTACCATTGAGGCTATTGGTGAAAGAATTTACTAACCACTTTAACTTGCTATCAAATAATGGCAGTCTTCTCTAAAATACTATCTTTATGGTTAAAAGGTGTGACTTCCAACATGAAAACTCACAGATTTTGCAGCATTTGGAAACAATGCAAAACATCCAAAAACGGCAACGGACATGACCTGTTTGTGACGAAAAGGCAGCAAGTTCACTCCTTGCACATGGCTTACAGTTAGCGGATAAGCACGCACTTCTGTCTGTTGTTTAAAATAAAACCACAATGTTCAACACAAATGCAGATGCCTGAAGTTACTCTCACATTAGTTAATTCATTTCAGTTTGTACACTATAGTAGCATTCAAAAACCCGCTCTTATGAAAATTCTTTATAATTTCTGTAGTATTAATTTGGTTTCAAACTTGGGAAAATGTGTTAACAGGACACATTTCAGATTAAATAAATGTTTTTGGTGTGCTCTAACTGGGAGAAGAATGAGTTTTTTTTCACCTAATTCATATTTAATGTTAAACTAGCTTTCAGATTCCGTTTTGAAAAGAAAAAAAATCATATTTTTTCGTTTTTAGTTTTCATAATTGTATCTTTATTTAAAAAAATCAATGCATGTTTATAAGGCTTACATAGCAGCATGCCAAGCTCAAGGTGTGCTCTAACGAGCATTTAAAAATAAATAAACAATAGTGTTAACGCAATCCTTTTTGTTATTATTGTCATTTTTCCCCATTTTATTTTGAGCCTGTTCCCCTTGATGTTGGAGAAAGTGGTGTATTGTAATGCCTGGTCACAAAGTATAATTAATCTGTAAAAGTAGATCCGCGACAGTATCTCGTTCACAAAATGTTCATTAGGAATCATCAACATGGTGGTGTTCTTTTTGTAATTAGACTACATACTGCATACATATGTATGTCAACAGAAAGTCAAATGCTAAAGTTACAGGGATTCATGGCATGTGCTCTCGTACCTTCACAATGTTTAGGTGAGCAATTGTAACCTGTACCGCTTAGGAAAAAAGAAGGGACTTCCTAGTAGGATGGTGGTATCCATTTTTGATCCCCCCGTCAACTGGCTGCCTCCTGGCTATGTGGTCAATCAGGACAAAACCATTACTGACAAACTGGATCCAAATGAGGTCAGTGGATTAACAATCAATATTTTGTCAGAAATGTTAATAGGAAAAATATTATTATTGGCAGTGTTCCCTCTAAGTTGCGCGCGTGCGCAATTGCGCACTACTCTCGTCTTCTCTGCGCAGCAGCAATCATATGGCGCACAGTAAAAAAAAAATCGGATTTTTTTTTTTTTTTTTTTTTTTTTACCCATGATGGCGCCGTTTAAGCGGCAGCCAGTGGCAGTAGCTCTGTCCACTTATGTTTTTCGTGTTTTACAGCATGTTTTACATGAAAAATGGACAGGTCGCCGAACGTTCATTCGGCGACCTGCCCGTCTGTCAAACGTCCGTCGGCGAAACATCTTTAGGCGAATCATCCGAGTACCGATGATGTCGCTCACACTGGTACTCAGTGCGCTCAGGGAGGTTGACTTTCTGCTCAGACCAACGAAAAATTAGAGGGAACATTGATTATTGGACCAATCCATTGATACATAAATGTTGTAAAATTATACATCAAATGTGTATTGTTGTGATTAAAGATTTAACTCTCCTTTGTGCCGCAGTGTAGCTCTAATCCAGGGGTAGGGAACCTATGGCTCAGGAGCCACATGTGGCTCTTTTGATGGGTGCATATGGCTCTGAGCTATACTATGCCGAGTCCCGAACACACCAATAGGAACGTCACGTCCGCACTGTGGCATTGATTGTTTTTTCATTAGTCTTTTGCATCCATTCTCTCATTGATACTCATTGAACTCATTGATATTCATTGATTAGCAACAAAATATTGTTGTCAAAAGAATTTGGAGACTTTTTGTACTTTAAAAGTGCTAAAATGACTAAAAAATGTGCACATTTTCATGTATTTTGACTTTTAAATTGTGAGTATGGCTCTGAAGGAATAACATTTCAAAATAGGAATTGTTTATGGCTCTCTCTTTCAAAAAGGTTCCCGACCCCTGCTCTAATCTATTAAAAAATGGCTTGCATAATGTGAAACCATCAAATCATACCCAATTATAGCATGACGAGTGGTAACAGTGGTAACTTTACTTACGAAATTCATTCGTACCAGAATTGGTTTTGTAACTTGGATTTTTTTTTTATGAAAAGAGACACATTTTACATAAAAATGCTTTGATTTGAAGAGTTGAAGGAGGTCAATAAATTTGACCGTAAAAATTAAGCCAAGTGTTATTGTGTAGGTCTCGGGTGATTCCTTAGGTTTCTTAGGATCATTGACACCCCACAAGGTGATATCATCACCGCCATTCGCAGTGGCTCTATGAATGCGCAAGGTTAGCCCGCTGTAGAAGCCAGCAAGTTTAGAGAGGCGCCATCGTGTCAAAGAGTAACTGGTGAGTCAGGATGTGACCCTCCTTGTTTCTCTGGTTGTGAGTTTCTGATTCTTCCAGTGGGACGTGGCTGGAACACCTCACTGGAGAGGCGTCTAGAAGGCTCCTGAATCAGATGTCTGAGAGAAACACATCTGACTTGCCACCTTCTTCTGACTAGGGACCTAGGTCTCAGATTTGGAGGTGTTGATTCTCATCTCGAGCGCTTCAAACTCGGTTGTGAATCTCTCCAGTGAGTTAGAGATTGTGGCCTAATAAAGCAACAGAACCACATCATCTGCAAAAAACTGGGAATGCAAGACTGAGGCCATCAACCCAAATCCCTCAACGCCATGGTTCTGTCTAGATATTCTCTTCATAAAAGTTATGAACAGAATCAGTGACAAAATGCAACTTAGGCGTCCAACCCCCACTGAAAACACACGCTACATGGAGCAGACTCTGACACAGGTCATAGAGGGACCAGACCCCATGTATCAGGGGTTTTGGTAACCCATGCTCCCGGACTACCCCCACAAGACTCCCGATGGACAGGGTTGAACGCCTTCTTCACGTCCATAAAGTATTTGCAGACTGGTTGGGCGAAATCTCATGCTCCCTCGAACCCCCTGAGGATATGGAGCTGATCCACTGTTCCACTGCAAGGACAAAAACCACAATACTGAATCCAAGATTGTACTTCCTGACGGGTTCCTGTCGTTCTTCATGATCTCACCGAACGTTGTTTTCTTCAGAGCCACCTGCTGCCTGGCCAGCCTGTCCGATCAAACTTCTTCAGTCTGACGGCATCCCTTACCGCTGGTATCCACCAGCGGGTTCAGTAATTGCTGCCGTGACAGTCACCGGCCACCGTGTGGCAGCGGCTCCAGTCAGCCACTTCAGCAATAAAGTTGCAAAACACGGGCCACTTGTACTCAATATCCCCCGTCTCTCCCTTGACATGAGAGAAGCTCTGTCGGAGGTGGGACTTTAAACTCTTTCCGACGGGGGACTCTGCTAGGCGCTTCCAGCAGACCCTCGGAAAATGTTTGGGTCTACCAGGCCGGACTGCTATCTTCCCCCACCATCGGAGCTAACTCACCACCACATGGTGATCGGTTGACAGCTCCTCCCCTATCTTTACCCGTGTCCAAGACATGTAGCTGCAAGTCCAATGATGCGACCACAAAGTCAATCAATGAACTGCGCCATCCCCCCCACCTGACGGTGCAGGGCCGATAACCAGGCTCTCACCATTGTGTCCCACTTCCAGGTCTGGCTCGGGAGTGGCCCCCTGGTGACCCGCGTCCGGGTGAGGGAAAACACCGTTTAATAATGTTATTCATGATAAGAGGTCTTCTGAGTCATTCTCTCTGGTCCCTCACCTCGGACTAGTTGGTTGACCCTACCAGGGGCACAAGGCGCCAGACAACTTAGCTGCTAGCATCATTGAGACACACAAACCCCACCACCACAATAAGATCATGACTCGTATGTGTGCGGTCTTGAGGAAATCATTTTAAACATTTATGCCTGTCTTCTACCTCCTCTTGTTCCATTGTTGACCCAAAGAACAATTATCTTCCCAGTAGTCTGTAAAACAGGTCCACTCCAGATTTCTTTTTTTTCTAGGAAGTTATATTTCTTATCATATCAGAACAAAATGAACTGGAAGTATTTGGATGAAAGATTTAAATTCAGATAATACTGAGATTTGTGAATGCAACATTTTATCTACCTCGCAGCGGCGATTACTGATAATCCTTTACAAGAGCAGTATTTTGAGCAAAAGACCACAGACAACCAATGTTCCCTCTAATTTTTCGTTGGTCTGAGCAGAAAGTCAACCTCCCTGGGCGCACTGAGTACCAGTGTGAGCGACATCATCGGTACTCGGATGATTCGCCTAAAGACGTTTCGCCGACGGACGTTTGACAGACGGGCAGGTCGCCGAATGGACGTTCCGCCGAACGTTCATTCGGCCGAACGGAGGTTTCGCCGAAACGGGATTCGCGCGCTCTCCCCGCCCCCGGATCGTGTGTGTACAAGTTTTTCAACCTCGGCCCGCGGGCCATATACGGCCCGTTAGGATTTTTAACGTCTTTAGGCGAATCATCCGGTCACGACATCATCATTGCTCGCTATGGGCACACCAGTATCACACCTGCCACAAGCAGGTGCATGTCAATGTTCCCTCTAATTTTTCATGTAAAACATGCTGTAAAACACGAAAAACATAAGTGGACAGAGCTACTGCCACTGGCTGCCGCTTAAACGGCTCCATCATGAAGAAAGGGGTAAAAAAAAAAAAAAAAAAAATTTTTTTTTTTTTTTACTACGCGCCATAGGATTTCTGCTGCGCAGAGAAGACGAGAGTAGTGCGCAATTGCGCACGCGCGCAGCTTAGAGGGAACAGTGCAGACAACGTATTATCTATAATCCTTATAAAGGGTGATTTATGGTTGTGTGAGTGTATGTGTGTATGTTATGATTCTCTCGCTATCTTTGTCCAAACCGTGCAACATAGAAAGTTGAAATTATTTATGGTGGCCAGAAACGGCTGTTGAGTGATTGGATTTCTTCACCTTCTCTAAGTCTGTAAACTTTTTTGTTAAAGCTGAAAGCAGAGTTGATGTATGAATCGTTGTTTTTACATGTGCCCTAAATGCACCGCATGGCTGATTGGTCCGCCAGCGAGTTTCTAGGTACTCCCCAGAACACACCAGAAAACATCCAGCCATCCATAAATCACGCTTTATCTATTCTCTAATCCTTATAAAGCGTGATGTACGGAGGGATGTGTGTGTTTGTGTGCGTGCGTGCGTGTGCGCACCTGGAAACTCGCTGGCGGAAATACTTCCCGAAATGACGTGGAAAGGTGTCTTGGGTCAGCGTGTCCAGTACCATCATGTCTCGCCTAGTCTTTCCGTCACGACAGGGGGGAAAAGGGTTTCGGGAAGCAAGAACAGATAAAGCGTGATTTTTGGATGGGTGGAAGGTTTTTGTTAACATTCTCACGCGAGTTGACATTTTGGTGGCCAGAAACGGCTGTCGGATCCGAATTGTGCATCGTCGAGAGTTGACATTTTTTATGGTGGCCAGAAAAGGCTGTCGAATTCTAACAGACAAGTAATTGAATTTCTTTACCTTCTCTAAGTGTGTAAACTCAAGCTATGAGCATTTGCAAATATTATTGATGAGTATGCCTGGCCTGAAATATGTTAGCTTGCTGCTCTCTTGAGCTATTGAAGATATTAGGTGCTAATAACAGTAATAAATTAATAATTAATAACGTTCGTTAAACAGGAGGTAAATAACTATCTTTTCTGTAAATTTGGTGTCAATTCGTCCATTGGCCTTGGAGGGTACTCGGATGTTTGGTCGCCCGGACGTTTGGTCGCCCGGACATTTGGTCGCCCAGACGTTTGGTCCCCCGGACGTTTGGTCGCCCGGACGTTTGGTAGAACGGACGTTTGGTCGCCGGGTTCGCTCCCTCTTATGAGAGGGAGAGAGACAGAGTTTACTGTTGAAAGCGAGCAACCAGGTAATATCTCGCTCTCAAAATTATAATCATGAGAGAGAGAGAGTGAGTTTGTAATTGCACTGACAATGTAAAAGAGCATTAATATCAAAAAAACTCTCGCTCCCGGCAGATCTATTAGCGTGTGTGTACATGCTATTCAGCGCCGGATTCGCTCGCTCGCTCCCGGCAGAGCAGAGAGTTTACTGTTGAAAGTGATCAACCAGGTAGTCTCTCGCTCTCAAAATTATCATCATGGGAGAAAGAGTTGGTTTGTAATTGCATTGACAATGTAAAAGCATTAATATCAAAATGTCGCTCGCTCCCGGCAGATCTATTGGCGTGTGTGTACATGCTATTCAGTGCCGGATTCGCTCACTCGCTCCCGGCAGAGCAGAGAGTTTACTGTTGAAAGCGATCAACCAGGTAATCTCTCGCTCTCAAAATTATCATCAAGAGAGAAAGAGTGAGTTTGTAATTGCATTGACAATGTAAAAGAGCATTAATATCAAAATATCGCTCGCTCCCGGCAGATCTATTGGCGTGTGTGTACATGCTATTCTGCGCCGGATTCGCACGCTCGCCCTGCCCCCGGATTCGCTCGTATTGGCGTGTGTACTGTTTTTCAAACTACGGCCCGCAGGCCATATACGGCCCGTTAGGCTTTTTAATCCAGCCCGCCGACGTTGTCCAAATTATAGTAAAAATCAATGACCTCATTAATTTCCCTTTGCCCTGCAATACCGTTCATCACTCTCAATTTAAAGACTGCTTTCTTTCGTTGAATAATAATATGTTCTTAATGTTGAAAGTAAATTTAAAAATAATTTTTTCACCTTCAATTGTCTTTTTTCTCATACTTCAATCCCCAGGTTTGATAAATTACATTGCGTGTCCAGATGCTGTCCAATTTTAGTATCCATTCTGGCCCGCAAGTCAAAAAGTTTGCCCACCCCTGGTATAGACAAACTTGCCACTTTTGTCATTGGCAGCCGGACGTCCACCGCCGTCATTGGCAGCCGGACGTCCACCGCCGTCAATGGCAGCCGGACGTCCACCGCCGTCAATGGCAGCCGGACGTCCACCGCCGTCAATGGCAGCCGGACGTCCACCGCCGTCAATGGCAGGCAGACGTCCATCGCCGTCACTGGCAGCTTATTGATAATGTGTTTAATTTGGGACAATAATTTATAAAAGAGGCAAGTTTGTCTATACCAGGGGTGGGCAAACTTTTTGACTTGCGGGCCAGAATGGATACTAAAATTGGACAGCATTTGGACACGCAATGTAATTTATCAAACCTGGGGATTGAAATATAGGAAAAAAGACACAATTGAAGTTGAAAAATGTATTTTCAAATTTACTTTCAACATTAAGAACATTATTATTCAACAACAGTAAACTCTGTCTCTCTCCCTCTCATAAGAGGGAGCGAAGCCGGCGACCAAACGTCCGTTCTACCAAACGTCCGGGCGACCAAACGTCTTTCGACGAAACGTCCGGTCATGGCCTTAGAGCTATTGAACAAAATAGGTGCTAATAACAGCAATAAATTAATAATTAATAAATGGAATTTATTATTGAAAAACCAAAAAACGTTCCTTAAACATAACGTAATGACATATCTTTTCAGTAAATTTGGTGTCAATCTGTCATATGGCTTGGGCGCTATTGAATTAGGTGCTAATAATAGTAATTAATTAATAATTAATAAATGGAATATGTTATTGAAAAACTAAAAGGTTAAACAGAAGGTAATTACCTATCTTTTTTTGTAAATTTAGTGCCAGTACGTCAAATTGCTTGGGAGCTATTGAAGATATTAGGT
Organism: Stigmatopora argus; assembly: GCF_051989625.1. NCBI lineage: Eukaryota > Metazoa > Chordata > Actinopteri > Syngnathiformes > Syngnathidae > Stigmatopora > Stigmatopora argus. The sequence goes on from NC_135401.1 coordinate 16,124,245, forward strand.
GCTAATAACAGTAATAAATTAATAATTAATAAATGGAGTGGGTTGTTGAAAAACTAAAAGGTGTTCGTTAAACAGAAGGTAATTACCTATCTTTTCTGTAAATTTCGTGTCAATCCGTCAAATGGCTTTGGGAGCTATTGAACAAAAAAAACATAATAAATTAATCTATAATCCTTATTTAATGTGATTTATGGGTGTGAGTGTGTGAAACTGTGCAACGTAGAGAGTCGAATCCTGGCCAGAAACGGCTTTCAGATCCTAATAGAAGAGGGATTAACTTTCTTCACCTTCTCCAAGTGTGTAAATACAATCTTTTATTTGTTAAACAACCCTTTTTCAAGAGATTTTTTTTAATAGCGCAACAATTGTCTTTTGGTTATAAACAAGCAGGTGGGAGCGGCGAAGCCGGGCCCCCTTGCTTGTATACCAAAAAGAACAATAAGCTGCCTAAAAGGTTGGGAAATTGGAACATACAACGTGAGCTGAGACCTTTCCTTTGTCATCTTTAGTTTTCTTCTAATACGCATAATAGTGTATTTTTGTAGACGCTATCAATCGGGCTTAATTTTTAAAATATTGTATCCCTCAATTGAAATGTTTTTTTTAATTCATTTATTTTTTTAACACTTGCACTATATTTGTTGTCCTCATTTAGGGTGGAGAAGTCATTCTTTGTAACGGACCTGGTGATGACACTGGTAAAGAGTTGAAGGAGGTCAATGATGACAGAGACCTGCATTTAAAAGATGAATCAAAGGATGAGGTCAACTTGGAAGATGACCTGGAGTACTACAAGGAACACATCAAATTTATCGACAATATGTTGCTAGGATCTGGTGCATTTGGTAAAAAGATCGCTCTAAGCAGTTTCCCACCTTCTCTAGCCACTGGGTCAGGCCTATCACCGTCCATAGAGATGTCATATGAATGGAAAGCCCCAAAGAAAAAAACGCATCCCTTGTCCCACCACCACTCTGAACAACTACCCTTGGAGTCTGCTGCTGGGGACTTTGACTACAGCTCATGGGATGCAATGTGCTACCTGGACCCCAGCAAGGCAAGTGAGGAGGACGACTTTGTGGTGGGATTCTGGGATCCATCAGAGGAGAACAATGGTACTGAGCCTGGAAAGCAGTCGATTTCTTATGACTTGCACACAGAGCAGTGCATAGCAGATAAGAGCATTGCTGACTGTGTTGAGGCGCTGCTTGGTTGCTATCTGACAAGCTGTGGCGAGAGAGCTGCCCAGATGTTCCTCTGCTCATTGGGTTTGAAGGTGAGGTGACTTTAAGTTGCTTCCATTTATTGCAATTTAAGTTTGATTTGTTTTGGGGTTTTTTCGTCACCTGTGGAACACTTCTTTAGAACATGAAATGCATACCTGTCATCATCAGCCAAGGAAAAGAGAAAAGATTTAGCCAGAAAAATTGCATCCAATGCTTTTATAGTTATTCCTTTGCATTATACTTGTGGGTCGGTTAATTTATAAAAGCTCACTGGAACTTTCAGTTTAATACTGCATAAAAGCTAATCCATCCATGTTTGCTTAATCTTGGTCAGCAGGGGTTAGAGGTGTCATTGTGAGGAAAACCTGCCCTACATAGAAATACTGCCGACAGTCCTGGCTCGCATAGGTGTCTGAGCTGGCATGGCGGACACCATTACCCATCTTAATGGCACATAAAATCTAAATCTAAGGGTTTTTTTTGGGGGGGGGGGGAGGGGGGATTTATACAGTGATAGCTGTACTTACGAATGCCTTTAGGTACAAACATTTCTGGTTACGAAAGCTTTTTATATGCAAATGAGTGCCTCGAGATACGAAAAGTACATTCATGTCCTTATTCTTTATTTAATTTTGAAATTGTCGCAGGAGCATTGATTCACACTTTAGAACAGGGTTGGGCAAACTTTTCGGCCCGGGGGCCACATTGACTTTAAAAATTTGACAGACGGGCCGGGTCAGCACAAGATACGATACATAAAAAAACTGCATCCGTTAAGAGTACATATGAAACATAAACAGAAAAAAAGGACTAAAGTATGAACATACTCATCACTCATCTGGGATTCATGGGGTGCTTTCTTGGTTTTCATCAGACTAAAGGTCTGTTCACACACATGTAGCTTGTATTTCATGCACAAACTGTTTTTTCTCTTGTAGCTTCACATTTAGCTCGTTCATGTGTGTCAGGATGTCCACAGTAAAAGTTAAATGTTCAGAAATGTGTCAGTATTCTCAAGTAGCGCCCACACACATTTACATACTTTTACTAGGCTAGTGCGCCATCTATCGGGGACATGAGGGCATTGCAGGAAAATGAATGAGGTCATTGATTTTCACTATAATTTGGACAACGTCAGCGGGCCGGATTAAAAAGTCTAACGGGCCGTATATGGCCCGTGGGCCGTAGTTTGCCCAGGTCTGCTTTAGAACCTCGCTACACTCTACTGGGCTCTAATTGGCTGTCTCACAACAACCACTATCCATCTTTCAAGATTCTCTCTTATGTATTTATGACCGCTGTCCGTTGTCACAGAGTTCTGACGGTGTTTTTGTTGAATTTTTCCAAGAGTGGATGAAGCAGCTGCTTCTGTTTTTATCATCATGCCTCCCAAGAAAATTACTAGTACGAATGAAAAGAAGTGGTCAGCGAAGAAGACAATGACTAATTGGTCCAGGGGGATAAAAACAAACTCCCTAGAGTTAATGGAATACTCGGCAAGAAGAAAGACGAGGAGGAAGCAGCGAGAATTCTAGCAGCAAAAATCAAAGAAATGCTGGAGAAATTTCACGTTTCTGTCTTCGTAGAAAAAAAACACATCCACCAAGTGTTTACAAGTCGTGCTATCGCCCACTTTGACAACATTTGTCTGTTGCGTTATAGAAACATTAAAAGTTGGCAACGGCAAATCGTCTTTGTGTAGTTTTTTTTTCTCAAAAAACGTCCGTAAACCAGCACTGCAGAAGGGCAAGTTATTTTTTTTTAAATATATATATATATATATATAATTAACTTGCCCTTCTGCAGTGCTGGTTTATATATATATATATATATATATATATATATATATATATATATATATATGCATGCATGCATACATACCGTATTTTCACGACTATTTGGCGCATCGTATTTTTCGTCGCAGTGTCAGTAACGAACGTCAATGGCGTACGGGCAAACATTGCCAGAAAATGGGGTAAAATCCAGCCGAAAACAGCATTTATTGATTAAATACAAATACTGGAGCTTTTTAGACATCAGAACCGGGCCCGGAGTATCATTTCCCCGGTAAAAAGACAGCGATGAACGTCGATACGTCCATACGTGAAATGACAAAAAATGCACTAAAATTAGGTAAAATCCACTTCCTAGCATCATTTATTGATTGAATACAAATACTGGAGCTTTTGAGACATTACAACCAGGCCTGGGGGGTGATTTTTCCCGGGAAAAGACAGCGATGGACGTCAATGGTGAAACGCCAAAAATTAAACTGGGGTAAAATCCACTTCCTAGCAGCATTTTGTGATTAAATACAAACACTGGAGCTTAAATACAAACACTGGAGCTTTTCAGATATCAGAACTTGGCCCACAATTGAAATATTATTTAGGAATATAGCCATATTTTACTCACCAAAAATCCTTTTTACACAATATCCATCCTCCTTTCTTTCTTCCTTCTTTCCTATCGCCATCGAAGCTAATGATGAAAGTCGAGCCTGTCCTGTCATATTTCCGGCATAGTCCGTTTTGAAAATAGCTTTAAATCAACACAACAATATACTATTTGCTTGTGGAGCTAAGTTAGCGCGTATATATATATACACACATATATACACACATATATACACACATATAAAAGCATATACACGCATAACAATAATCATTGTGTCAAAATATAGTTTTGCTGACTACGGCGTTAGATCGTTTCTAATGAACCTAAAATTGGACAGATTGAATTTATTTTTATTCTGTGTATTTTTATTTTTAAGTTAAGAGTCAAGTGGGATTCCTAGGTATTTAAATTCTTGGACTACATTGATTGTTTTTCCTTGGACAAAAACGTTGGGGTCACTGTTGTTTGTCACTCTTTTTGAGAAGTACAGTAATCCCTTGGTTATCGCGGTTAATGTAGGGTCACCCCTATTTAAAATATATATATATATTTTTTTACCTCAGTGCTGGGTCCTAGTAGCAAGCGGAGGACAGGGGAGTGGCTTGCAAGTTTCAGCGTGGATTTTCACATTTTTATGAACTTACAAAAAAAATTTAATAAAAAAAATTCCCCCAGAAAAAAATCCGCGATAGAGTGAAACCGTGAAAGTTGCAGCTTGGATATTTGAGGGATTACTGTAGAGGAAATGTTATTTATTAGTTATGTTATTGTACATGTTCATTGTATTATTCCTTTTTAGTCAATCCAACACAAATATAATTTGCTTCAGGAAAGGTATAACATCTATCACGTTCAGATGACGCCTAACTCTATACATTTCAATGTCCCCACGTAATTTGTTCTTTCGTCTCACTTGATCATCAAATCAATAAATGGATGTGCCAGAATTTTCCCCAGGTAAATTTGGATAAGGTGATCATTTTGAAAGACCACTTCTCATGTCATTTAAAGCAACAAATCAAGTCAGAAATATTAGCTTATTTATTTACTAAGACTGCCATTTATCAAGTTAATTAGCAATAATTTGAAAATGAAATTATTTTGTTGATAGTGCCTTTAAATGCTATTTGACACTTCCTTACCATAAAGCAAGCTTTTTCTGGTGGTCTGGAGTTGGGGCTGGAACTCTAAAACATTATCACTAAATAACTTGTTTTTTTTTTTGGGTGCGACGGTGGCAGGTGTTACCAATCCAGAGAGGAAACTTGACTGAAGAAATTCAGCACAGACCACACACAGCTGGTGAATTGAGCTATGGCTGGTTGAAAATCCCACCACGATGTATGCTTGAACATTCAGATGCAGAGCGAACTCTCAATCATCTTATATCTGGCTTTGACAATTTTGAAAAAAAAATAAACTACACATTTCAGAACAAGGCTTATCTACTGCAAGCCTTCACTCATGCTTCCTACCATTACAACACCATCACAGGTAAGACTTAAGAATTAGACACATTCAATCATTCAATATACAGTTGTGAAATACTGTGGAAAAATAGGGTAGCTCTGTTGCGACATTAATTAAAAACTCTGTAGTCATTTTAAAGGTTTTCAAAAGACGACATGCACGAAACTGCAAGGTGACAAAGACGAAACATCATGACGCCATGGTGCAGGACAATGCGGTATATATTTTAAAATAGAGAAAAGATAAACTTATAAAATGCTAAACAACATTTATTTTGACGTCTAAGAATGAAATTCAAGAAAAAAAATATCTTGCATAAAACTCACTTGTGCCTGTCACTGTGCGCTCAGGGCGTCACCATCTTACCTAGAGTGCCGCCATCTTACCTAGGGCGCCGCCGTCTTATCTAGTTAAAGTGCTCTGACTGGCCAGACGCAAGTAGCCTTGATAGATATGCTCGTTTACCATGTCAGCACAACCCAATTGTTGTTAAGGCTGATCGAAAGTTCTGTGGTCGATCACTAAAATATCAGCCTTGATACCTGTGCAATGTGTATCTCATGCTATTATTGCACCCACCCACAGAGATGGTGAAAAGTAGACCGCTACAGACACACCTCCTGTATGGAGCGCTCATGTGAATTCCCTTTTGAATTGAGGTTTAGTTGCAGGATTGTGCATGTGATTTTGAAATAAAACAAAATCCCACTTTGATTTTTTTTTTTCATTTTATTCTTGTTTGGAAGTGGCAACTATTGCAGTAATATGAAGCATCGAAAGAATCGAGGTATTTGAAGCAATATGGCTACCACAACATTTTAAACTTCTGGTAAGAATTGTAATTTCTGTCATTAAAAAGCGTTAGATTCAAATCAGGGTAGACTTATTTCTTTTTTCAAATTGAATAATTTGATATTTTGCATTTACAAAGACAGGCATATTAACTTCCTTATGATATTGACCCTAATAATGTGCTTTTGATTCATACAATATATCAGAAATACTACGTGCGATGATTTTTCTTAAGATTTTACTTTCAATGTAACACATTTATACTCCTATTAAAACCATGAATATGGAGGTGAAAATTGGGAATCGGGGTGGCTTATAGTGAGAAATTGTACAATTCAACAATTTTAAGGGTGCGGCCTATACGTGTGGGCGGCTTATATGCGCATCAATTCGGTAGTGTAAAATGAGGAGATACTTTTACTAAAACCCTCCCCCTTACTTACCGTATTTATCCGCATATAAGCCGCCCACGTGTATAGGCCGCACCCTGAAAGTTGCCTTTAAATCCCCGACTCTCCCCGTCTTTGCAGCGAGTAAGGATTGTATTTTATTCCGTTTAATGCGACCGTATCCTATCTCTCTCTCGTCACGACGCCACCTCATATCTGCTCCATCTCCTCAACTCAGCTCCCCCAGTCACCTGTGATATCTTGACTACAATGGGTGTAAGCTGACATTTGTACAAAAACTACTTAGGCATTTATTCATTAAGTCTAGATTTCATTTATCGTTTATGTATTATCCTAAAAATGGAAAATCACAGTTAAAACAGGAGACGTGGGTTGCACAGACAATAATGCAAATTGATCATTTGAAAAGGGGGAATAAGGAAAATCTACTGTGCCATTCTGCTGCAGACTCAGAGAAACACTCAGAAACACGCAGCCTTTTCCTTCATAATTGTATTCTGGCTCGGATGTTTCAAACATGCAGAATTGTCTTGATAGAGGAATCATGCTAAATGAACTAGCAATAACACTACAAAGCGCCAGGAGTGTGAAGGACAGATGGCATGGACACCAACACTGAAAGGACAAGCCAATTTCTCTCTTTTGAAAGCCTTTTCCCCATTTTAATTTGACCTTACAGGACCTTTAAGCTTCTGAGACTAACACAAGTTTGCTATTTGCTTACACTCATCAATTGTAAGATGACAAAGTCCTGTGGCATAAAACTGTGTAAATTTTGTTTTTTAATCTTGTTTAGAGTAGGATATATGTGTGGAAGTGCGTCCAAAACATTACTTGAATTTTTCTTAGTGTGACTAATGCAGCTTTATACTTTAACTTTCATTGTGGGCCCAATAAATTTATGGTGTGAGTGAAAAGAAGCGTCCTCATCAAATTTTTCATGTGTCTTGCTGCTTGCCAAAGGGAATCGCCATTGAATCGATATTTCACCAAACATAATTTTAAATTGTGTTTGCATGAATATGTATAATGAACATGCATGCTCCGCTGCCAAATGTTTGCCTCTTTCTCCGTCCTCATCTACGCATACTCTTCCACCCCAATAGAAAGTCTGCATATTTTATTAATTGGCTTAATAAATATTTTTTCTTTTTTATTCTTTTTTTTTCACGCACATTTGTCCAACTTCTGCAACTCTTAGAGCTTCACCTCTTTTGTAGACGCTGTTGACATAGCTTATAAATCTCTTTATGGGAACATTTGACAATTCTATGCATTTTTTTAGATCTATAGTGGGTTAGTAGGACCTTTTAAAAATGAATCAGATTAATCTACCAGAAGCTTTTAAGTCAGAGTTTTGCCTTATTTTGTACTCTGGTTCAAAGTCGTTTTTGTACAGTAAAAGGCCATCCCCTATCTGTGGAATTTGTAGCTGAACGGAACTCCATATAACTCAAAACTAATGAAATGTAACGACCAACTTAGATTAATGCACAAGTTTATTTGGCAGTAATGGAATGTAATTTTTTTTTGATTTTACACTTATAAATTAAACTCAATAAAATAAATACCAAAATAACAAACAATACAATAAATGCTTGATATAAAAATATGATCTAGTGTCATTTGTGTTTATTTATTTCACCTATACCTATGACTGTCCTTGACTCTTCAGATTGTTATCAACGTTTGGAGTTCCTTGGTGATGCAATACTTGACTACCTCATTACAAAGCACCTTTATGAAGACCCACGGCAACACTCGCCTGGTGTACTGACTGATCTGCGCTCAGCACTTGTTAACAACACAATTTTTGCCTCTCTGGCTGTGAAGTATGACTACCACAAGTACTTTAAATCTATTTCACCAGAACTTTTCCACGTTATTGATGACTTTGTGCAGTTTCAACTCGAAAAAAATGAGATGCAAGGCATGGACTCGGAGGTAAGTGTATGTATTAGTGACAGCAAATCATTTGGTCACAGATTATTTAATGTGTTATTTTCATCTCATCTTATTTTCTGAACCACTTTATCCTCATTAGGATCGCGGGGGGTGCTGGAGCCTATCCCAGCTGACTCCGGGCCAGAGGCAGGGGATACCCTGAATCGGTGGCCAGCCGATCGCAGGGCACAAGGAGACGGACAACCATGCACACTAACACCCATACCTAGGGGCAATTTAGAGTGTCCCGTCAGCCTACCATGCATGTTTTTGGAATGTGGGAGGAAACCAGAGAACCCGGAGGAAACCCACACAGGCCCGGGGAGAACATGCAAACTCCACACAGGTGGAAGTGACCTGGATTTGAACCCAGGACCCCAGAGCTGTGAGGCCGACGCGTTTTTTCATGACTATTTAAATGATAAATTCTCCCAAAGGGATCAAAATGATGAAAGACAACAGTTATACGTAAAAACACAAAGATGCAATAACTATGATATTCTAGTTTCTTCAAAGTAACTAACCTTTTCTTTCATAACTGCTTTTCTATTTTTGGCATTCTTTCGATGAGCTTTAAGGGGTATTCATTGATTCATTTTCTGAACTACTCCTCACAAGGGTCGCTGGGGGTGCTGGAGTCTATCCCAGCTAACTATGGGCACCAGGCGGGGGGGACACCCTGAATTAGTGGCAAGCCAATCACAGAGCACAAGGAGACAGACAACCATTCACGCTCACATTTATACCTAGGGCAATTTAACCAGCCTACCATGCATTTTTTCGGAATGTGGGAGGAAACCGGAGTACAATAAACCCTCGAGTTTTGCAGTTAATTCAGACCAAACATGGCCGCCGCGATAATCTAAAAACCGTGAAGTAGGATCACCCCTATTTTTTGACCACACTACGTTTCCACGCCTATACAAAAATTCAAGTACACAAGTACAATTATCAAGAAGTATATTTGTCAAATGTTATAGGAATATAAAAAGGTTGTAATGTATAAATACCTGAATATAATCTATAAATTAAAAAAATGTAAATACTATAAATACTGTACACAGTCAAAATAGTTCCTCTTCGCTTGATTTAGAAAAAAATGGTTATTGGGAGCTTTAGTCCATCCTTTTCGTCAGATTCAAGAGGCATTGGTTCATCGATCGAATCTTCAGGAGGTTTTTGACACACAAGGAACATGGTGATGGGGAGTTGTGACTGCTTTTTCTTTTTTGTACAAATATGCTTTTGTACAAGGACATGACATGGTCAAGGGCGATTGGCAAATTCAATGGCTCCGTCCGTCCATGTTGTCATCAATCTCCTGGACCCATTGTTGCAAACTGTGTGCCGTATTGAAGATTTCCTGCTAATTCTTTAAATTAAAACCACATTCTTATTCCTCTTCCTCAATACCTGATGTCTTCAGCTAGCTTCACAGCTTTATTCACGGCATAAAACCCTCATTTTCTTGGTTGATTTTTTTTATTCCTTCCTGGTGGTTTTCACTTGCTTGGTGTCCTTGGTAAAGGATATTGTTGCCGTTTTCTGAATGTTTTTTTCTGTTTTCTTGATATAACGCACAGGGTACTCGGACGTTTGGTCGACCGGACGTTTGGTCGACCGGACGTTTGGTCGACCGGACGTTTGGTAGAACGGACGTTTGGTCGCCGGGTTGTTGCTGTTAAAACCAGCTCTCAAAATTATAATCATGTGAGAGAGAGAGAGAGAGAGAGAGAGAGAGAGAGAGAGAGAGTTTAATATCGAAATAACTAATATCAAAATATCAACAGTAAACTCTGTCATAATTTGACAGCGAGCGGATCCAGCGACCAAACGTCCGGTCTACCAAACCTCCGTTCTACCAAACGTCCGGTCGACCAAATGTCTTTCGACCAAACGTCCGGTCACGAACGCACAGTACATTCATTTATGCCATTATGGTATACTATAGGCATACTTATTGGCCGACTTTAGCATATCTAGCAACTTCACTTTTTCGATCACTGTCATCAAATTTTTTCTTAGGCTCATTGGATCCCTTAGATGACCCAGGATTCTTAGAAGGCATTTTCAATGGTGTTTCGAAAACTAAACAAAGCTGGAATAGGCTCGGTGTAATCTTCCTCCACGAGGTTAAGTGCTCGATGCGAAATTCAATCGGAACAAAACAGGAAAAGGCAAGATGTCCTTCTCGTCTTTTTATTTTATTTGGTGCGTCATTCTTCGATGATGAAATTCCACTTCTTTGGCGCTGGGTGCCACCCAACTCCGTGCCAAAGAAGAAGCGGTGGCCAGACGTCCGCCATTTTTCAGCTCCTGTCTTACGCTTGCAAGTTTCAGCATGAATTTTGACTATTCTATGAACATTTTTTTATTTGGATACTTAACTTATGTCAAATTGCTCGTATCCCAAATAAGGTTTTTCCATAGAAATGAACTAAATACAAATTAATTCTTTCCCACCCTCTGAAAAAGCACCAAGAACCGGATATTACTATGGAGAAACATCTGTTTATTTTTTCTAATTCACCACCTACTCACAAAGTAACAAATACCCTATCTAGACGTTATGATCTTAAGTACAAAATATGACATTATTCAGTACCGACAGACGATAGCGGTTTACCATGGACGACAGAAAGAGAGAGAGATTGAAAGCGAGCGAGAGAAAGAGGAAGAGAGGGGCGAGACAGAGAGAAAGGACAGGAGAGAGACTTGACGGCAACGCGCTTTTAACATAACAAACTTTAAATGTAACTTAAATTAACTTAGATTACTATACACACATACTTAAAAATAAGTTTTAATCTTACGTTATACTAAAGTTAAAGTTACCGAGGCAAATATAATAATGTATTCCACCGCGGCTTTTGAGCCGGAACTTCCTGGCTTATCCATGCCTCAGAAACAAGTGTTGATTATTATTATTATTTTAAATTTTTGAACCAGCCACGACTCACTTTGAAGGGTTTCGCTGGTGTCTTTTTCAGATGCTTGCTTTGCTTTCAAGTCCTTGTAGATTCCACTAGCTTTTTCGCAGAATATCGACTCGATGCAACCTATTGGTGATTATACAGAATAAGCAGGGCACGTTCTTGTTCAGGAGGCAGGATCCAATCTTTATTGCTCGCGTCTCTTATAGGCCCGTTATCAATCAAAACATTAAATCAAATCAAAGGCCTTTATTGTCATCATACACAGCTGCGTATAACGACATTGGTGGTGCTACTCCGCAAAGTGTGTTTTCCCAGTAAAAAAAAACCATAAATAAGTCATATAAAAATATAAAAAGTCACATCCTGGCAAGTTAAATTTTCTAAAATATTGCACAATCTACGATATTGCCCATTGTTATTGCACACCCCGAAGTTATTGCACAGAAGGGATTGTGTGTCGTGGTAACGAAAGTTCAGAGTCCTGATGGCTGTGGGAAAAAAACTGTCCCTAAGTCTATTGGTCCATGCTTTGTGAGACCTGTAGCGTCTGCCAGACGGCAGCAGCTGTAACAGGTTGTGACCAGGGTGGTATGGGTCCCTAACAATGTTCCCGGCTCTGCTTAGGTAGCGAGGTCTGGCAATGTCCTCCAGTGAGGGCAGAGAGCAGCCGATGATCTTCTGGGCGGTGTTGATCACTCTCTGCATGGCTTTTCTGTCTGCTGCTGTGCTTCCAGCGTACCACACTGTAATGCAGTTGAAATTGTACAGTGGGGCAAATAAGTATTTAGTCACGCACCAATTGTGCAAATTCTCCTACTCCTACAGAAAAAAATCAAACAATGTGATTTTATGGCAGAGACAGAATGTGGGGGAAAAAGGAAAATCACATTGTTTGATTTTTAAATAATTTATTTGCAAATCATGGTGGAAATTAAGTATTTGGTCAATACCAAAAGTTCATCTCAATACTTTATGTACCCTTTGTTGGCAATAACGGAGGCCAAACGTTTTCTGTAACTCTTCACAAGCTTTTCACACACTGTTGCTGGTATTTTGGCCCATTCCTCCATGCAGATCTCCTTTAGAGCAGTGATGTTTTGGGGCTGTCATTGGGCAACATGGACTTTCAACTCCCTCTACAGATTTTCTTTAGGGTTGAGATCTGGAGACTGGCTAGGCCACTCCAGGACCTTGAAATGCTTCTTACAAAGCCACTCCTTTGTTGCCCTGGCTGTGTGTTTGGGATCATTGTCATGCTGAAAGACCCAGCCACGTCTCATCTCAATGTCCTTGCTGATGGAAGGAGGATTTTCCCTCAAAATCTCTCGATACATGGCCCCATTCATTCTTTCCTTTACAAAGATCAGTCGCCCTGGTCCCTTTGCAGAAAAACAGCACCAAAGCATGATGTTTCCACTCCCATGCTTCACAGTGGGTATGGTGTTCTTCGGATGCAATTCAGTATTCTTTCTCCTCCAAACACGAGAACCACCTGTGTTTCTACCAAAAAGTTCTATTTTGGGTTCATCTGACCATAACACATCCTCCCAGTCCTCTTCTGGATCATCCAAATGCTTTCTAGCGAACCGCAGCCGGGCCTGTATGTGTACTGGCTTCAGTAGGGGACACGTCAGGCAGTGCAGGATTTGAGTCCCTGAAGGTGCATTGTGTTACTGATAATAGCCTTTGTTACTGTGGTCCCAGCTCTCTAGGTCATTCACTAGGTCCCCCCGTGTCTTTCTGGGATTTTTGCTCACCGTTCTTGTTATAATTTTGACGCCACGGGGTGAAAAATTGCATGGAGCCCCAGATCAAGGGAGATTATCAGTGGTCTTGTATGTCTTCCATTTTCTAATAATTGCTCCCACAATTGATTTCTTTACAGCAAGCGTTTTACCTATTGCAGATTCAGTCTTCCCAGCCTGGTGCAGGTCTACAATTTTGTCTCAATTAGGTCTCTGTTTTTTGTGACAAAGAAGTATCTGTTCCAATCACTATCAGAGAAAAATCAGAGTTGTAGAAATAACTGGAAACTATAGAGAGCCATGACATTATGTTCTTCACAAGTGTATGTAAACTTTTGACCACAACTGTATTTTGATGTCTATGAATGTTAATTCATGAAAAAAAACGTATCTTGCATAAAACGCAAAACGTTCCCAACTGTGCTCGCTCGGGGCACAGACATCTTAGTGAGGTCGGGGCACAGCCATCTTAGTGAGGTCGGGGCGCTGCCGTCTACATTTTTTTCGCCAGACGCGAGTGGCCCTGATTTTTTTCAATAAAACTAAATTCCACCTTTATTTTTTTTCCTTTTATTTATTGTTCGAAAATGACAACTGTTGGAGTAATATGAACCATCGAAAGAATATACATATGTTGACATTAGAAGCAATATGGCTACCACAACATCTTAAACTTCTGGTAAGAAAATTGTCATTTCTGTCATTAGAAAGCATCATGTTCTCATCAAGATAGACTTGTTTCTTTTTTTCAAATTGAATTATCTTATATTTTGCATTTACAAACACAGGAATATTAACTTCCTTATGATATTGACCCTAATAATGTGCTTTTGATTCATACAATATCTCAGAAATACCACTTGTGATGATTTTCCTTAAGAGTTTCCCTTCTAAGTTACACATTTGTACTCCCTATTAAAACCATGAATATGGAGGTGAAAATTGGGAATCATGAGGGAGGCTTATACGTGAGAAATTGTAAAATTCAAAAATTTCAATGCAACTTTCAGGGTGCGGCTTATACGTGTGGCCGGCTTATATGCGAGTAAATACGGTATGTCAAAAGTGCGGCATGTTCATAACTGCAAAGGGACGAGTGTGAAGTTTTTATTCCTCCCCTTCTCCAAATTTGTCGATGTTGCAGTCCACGAACGAGGCATGCCAACTGTTCCAATAACAAAGTGGTATGGGTCTCGCCACCAAGTGAGCATTTTACAAAGCACAGTATTTTATCCCAGTTAAAGAGACGGTATCCCGTCTCTCTCGCCACAACCCCACTTCTTCTTCATCGGCTCCGAATACCTCACTGTTGTCAATTCTATGGTCAGCCATGACCTCTCAACAACAAAGGGTGTACTGTATTATTCGAGTATAACGCGCACAAATAATTTGTGACTAAAAATGTGTATAATTTTTTTTCACTTTTTCTCTTCTGGTAACTGGCAAATGCTGAACACATCACCATGACAAAACATTTATTCACAACATATGGTACGGAAATCTGGTAAAACAAACTAGCAGCATGAACACAATTCTCAAATGGAATTTACAATTTTAAATCCTTAGTCTAATTTATCATCATAATTAAACATTTTCAAAGTCTGATTCATCATCAACAGACTCACGAAACAATTGATTCCATTCTTCCTGAGTTCTTTTTTTTTTTAAGTGTGAGCACCGGCCAATAGACCGGGCTCTCGCGCCCCATCTGGCGGACAAAGACATGTTGTACGTCTACCATTCTAACGGCTGCCGAGGCGACTTTTTCACCGGCAGAGGGCCGTTTTTCACCGGGATTTGTGTATAACGTGCACCCGAACGTTGCTTCAGTTTTTTGGTACAACATTTGGCGCGTTATACTCGAATAAATACGGTAAGTTGACGTTTGTGTATGGAAGTATTATTGGGGCAAAACAACCTGCAAATGTGTAACCCGATTCACAAATACATTGCCAGAGGCAGAAATTTGTAACTCAAGTCACAAATGCTCAATCAAAGCCACAAAGGAGTAAATTGAATCACGTGTATACAGCAAGATTTACACATTTGAAAACAAAAAATGTGTGTCTCGATTCACAAATGCCTATCGTAAGTCACGTACGTGTGTTGTGAATGCTTGAATGGGATTTAACACGTTAATTTTGCTCCAGTCTGCCATCACAGTGGTTTAAATACATGGTACTGAAATACATCAAAGCCTTTCCTCCCCCTCATCCACTACCCACATCAGTTTGCATACCGGCGAATAGATCCTTTGAGGATGCAATAACCACCCCCCTCGACGCTGCCCCCATCCACGCCGAGGAAAGGAGGAGTTTTGTCAGAATGCTCTTCATTGACTACAGCTCAGCCTTTAATACAATAATACTGGACATTCTTATACCCAAATTAGCACTGCAAATTTTCATCTTGCACTTTGATACTTGGACTAAAATGCTATAGCAACTACCCGTGTGCGGTCGATTGGTCGCCGGTCTTTTGGTCGCCGTCTTTTGGTCGCCGGTCTTTTGGTTGCCCCGACCGCGACAACAGGCGACCAAAAGACCGGCGACCAAAAGACCGACGAACAAAAGACCGGCGACAAAACAAAGAAAAACAACACGGTCTACGCATCAATAAAAGCCAACAATGGCCATGAGCAGTTTCACTGAGCCGACGTGTGAGTGTACAAGAGTTTGTATGTACATGCGTTGTCCCTTTTAAGAAGGTACGTCAGTCAGGGTCTTAACAAGTTCTCCAACAAAAAACAATAAAAGTCCGAGAAATTTTGAGCTTTTCTTTAGCCTAATAATTACTAGGGCATTAAGTATGACTAAATAGTAATTCACAGTTTGTATTTAGGGAATTTGAGCAATGATTTAAATGGTAATTATCAACAACCTTCCGGGCCGGCTGTTACGACTCCCCCTGATGGTAAGATATTCCAGGGAGTCGCAACTACCACAGCAGAAAGATTCAGTCAATGGCGAGCCAGACACACACTGAGAGTAGCCTTCAATGATGATTTATTAACAACAAAGTCCACCAAAACCTGGACTACGGGACAACATAGGGGAAGCAAAAGATACTAAAGTGGCACCCTCAAATAAAAACTAAAAAAACCACCCTCCCAGACAGGTGTTCGAATGAACACCCACAAAATACAGGAAATAAGGCCTAAGGGTGCCACTGTCAGAACTGATATAATAAAAGTCTAGACAGGGGAATGAACTACATGTATAAATGCAACAAACTATATGTATACCCCGGGGTGTCTAAACTTATCTCAAGTCCCCCTATGCAGCCCAAAATAATTAACTTTATCAACATAAATACTCAATAGAACTATGAGTAGCGTACTTACAATACCAGGTGAAGCTGGGGCAAAAAAAACTTACTTAACTCTAGGCAATAAGTGCTATCTTAGAGAAAATAAGGACTCCACTGCCTCAGCATTTACAATCACAGGCAGTCAAGGAAGTCAAGGGCGTCAAAGAAGCCAAGGAAGCCAAAGTCAGAAAAAGGTTGGGGACTGCTGAAATAGATCACATCCCAATTAAATATACTGGTAGTATGTAATCATGTTAGATCTACTTTTCCCAACAGTCTGTTGGTACTACTTCAAACTGAATGGTTTGGGGCAGGCAGGGATGCACCAACTTTTTTGCTCCAAGATTTTCTTTTCAAGAACACAACCACCTGTGATCTATCTTTTTTACAGGCTACCGACAAAGCTCAGCAGTTGTGTATGTTTATATACTTTCCATCACTGTAGTGACCCTTCGCTACTTTGCTGTTCACGTTGTAGCGGATTCAATGCATTGCTGGGTCTAAAAAGTATCCCAAAAAGAAGAAAATAAAACTCAATGCCTGGTTTCATGTTGAGGTGCAAGAGTATGTTTTGCAGCATGGCAAACATAACTCAGAGGAACTCAGATTCGGCGCGTGATTGGTTCCTGGCGTGAGATTGACCAATGAGAGTACCAATGACCGTCCACCATAGCCTCCTGTGTTATGATTGGCCAACAAGACCAACAAAATTTATCCCATGAGGTGAATGGCTGCAGACAAGCCAAATTCATAATTCAAATTCATAGCTAAAGAAAAAAACAGACTGGATCAAATCTTATTGTTTGTGCAATCTACTGGTAGATCGCAATCTACATATTGGGCACCCCTGGGTTAGGATGATTATGCTTGTAGTACACAGATTTCCGTGGAGACCATTGTTGTCCTCATGATATAAAAAAAAAGATTAAGTTTGTCAATCAGCCTTTACTTTTCTTAGTTTCTTGAAGTTTATTTTTTTTTTACTTTTATTATTTGACATTGTTTCTCTTCCTTGTTATTATTTCTTTTTATCTCAGCTTCGACGCTCTGAAGAAGATGAGGAGAAAGAAGAAGACATTGAAGTCCCCAAGGCCATGGGTGATATTTTTGAGTCGCTCGCTGGAGCCATTTACATGGACAGTGGCATGTCATTGGAGAAGGTGTGGCAAGTTTATTATCCAATGATGAGACCTCTTATTGGTGAGGAAAAAAATCATGAATTAAATCATTAATAATATAATTCTTCAGTTGTGAAAAATTGAAAGCTTAATGTTAAGGATGTAACTACTTTAAAATCCAATTTTAGTTTCTTTTTTTAAGTTCTCGGTTTGGTTATTTTCTTGGTACATAAACTTTTAGTTTTAGAAATGTAAACACTTAGAACTAGTGCCAATAAATGACGCAATTTTGGGTGTGATGGCAAATACAAAAATAAACACTGAGTTCATAAGATTAAAACAAATCAACAAATGTAACAATTATAAAATCTTAGTTATTAATAAACAAGCAAAACTAAGCTTTGAATCAACAACCTAAACATTACAAATATGTTTATGCATGTTTAAAGGTTTTTGCTAGCGAGATTAACATACAGATTTCTTCTTACATGTACATTGAACATTTATTTTCTGATTGTGTCTGTTTAATGCATTAACATATTTGTGCAGCAATTGTCGACATAACTATAAATTTAACTAGTAACCCCAAAATTGCTAAACAGCGCTGGCACTGAGCGCACATCGCCAGCCACTTACAGTGGGGCAAATAAGTATTTATTCAACCACCAATTGTGCAAGTTATCCTACTTGAAAAGATTAGAAAGGCCTGTAATTGTCAACATGGGTATATAGGTTCACCAAAGGGTATTTCCAAATACTCGCCGTAACAAAAGAGACATCTTTCTCATATCTGGGTTCTTGCACGAGAGAATCAATCCTGACGTGTCTGTCCCAGATCATTCTGCCCACTCGATGTCTCTCTTGCTAATTCATTCATAAGATTTAACAACATGCATCACAAGTCTAAACAATTTAGAGTCCTCCAAATCTTCCCAAGAGAGTTTTGATGTGAACCACCTTCAGAAGCCGATGCCTCTCAAAACAATCCACAGTTCCCAAGAGCGCTTGTTGTGAACTATCTTCAGAAGCCGATGCTTCTCAAAACAATCCACAGTTCTCAGATCTTCGGTGTGAGCGACCGTGTGAGAGATCGATGTTTCTTAAAACAATTGTTGAATGTCCTCCGGATCCCAAAAGAACTCGATGTTTCGCCTGTGAACAATTGTTTTGAGAAGTCCATGTGCAAGGGGAGTGACCTTCCCGTTGTTTATCACGGTTGCAAGCAGATGTATTAAAATGTCTTTTATTAATGTCAATAACTCTACAAATAAAGCAAAGCGTTCTTCATTGCAAGCACATTTATAATAGTACCCATAATAAGCCTAACAGTAAACCTCAACCATGAGAGACAGAATGTGGAAAAAAAACTGAAAATCACATTGTTTGATTTTTAAAGAATTTATTTGGTCAATACCAAAAGTTCATCTCAAAACTTTATGTACCCGGAGGCCAAACATTTTCTGTAACTCTTCACAAGCTTTTCACACACTTGCTGGTATTTTGGCCCATTCCTCCATGCAGATCTCCTCTAGAGCAGTGATGTTTTGGGGCTGTTTTTGGGCAACACGGACTTTCAACTCCCTCTACAGATTTTCTTTAGGGTTGAGATCTGGAGACTGGCTAGGCCACTCCAGGACCTTGAAATGCTTCTTACAAAGCCACTCCTTTGTTGCCCTGGCTGTGTGTTTGGGATCATTGTCATGCTGAAAGACCCAGCCACGTCTCATCTTCAATGTCCTTGCTGATGGAAGGAGGTTTTTCCCTCAAAATCTCTCGATACATGGCCCCATTCATTCTTTCCTTTACAAAGATCAGTGGCCCTGGTCCCTTTGCAGAAAAACAGCCCCAAAGCATGATGTTTCCACTCCCATGCTTCACAGTGGGTATGGTGTTCTTCGGATGCAATTCAGTATTCTTTCTCATCCAAACACGAGAACCACCTGTGTTTCTACCAAAAAGTTCTATTTTGGGTTCATCTGACCATAACACATCCTCCCAGTCCTCTTCTGGATCATCCAAATGCTTTCTGGCGAACCGCAGCCGGGCCTGTATGTGTACTGGCTTCAGTAGGGGACACGTCTGGCAGTGCAGGATTTGAGTCCCTGAAGGCGCATTGTGTTTCTGATAATAGCCTTTGTTACTGTGGTCCCAGCTCTCTAGGTCATTCACTAGGTCCCCCCGTGTCTTTCTGGGATTTTTGCTCACCGTTCTTGTTGTCATTTGGATGCCATGGGGTGAGATCTTGCATGGAGCCCCAGATCGAGGGAGATTATCAGTGGTCTTGTATGTCTTCCATTTTCTAATAATTGCTCCCACAGTTGATTTCTTTACACCAAGCATTTTACCTATTGCCGATTCAGTCTTCCTGGTGCAGGTCGACATATTTGTCTCTGGTGTCCTTCGACAGCTCTTTGGTCTTGGCCATAGTGGAGTTTGGAGAGTGAGAGACTGAGGTTGTGGACAGGTGCCTTTTATACCGATAGAGTTGAAACAGATGTATTAATACAGGTAACGAGTGGAGCCGTCGTTAGAAGTTAGACCTCTTTGACAGCCAGAAATCTTGCTTGTTTGTAGGTGTCCAAATGCTTATTTTTCACTCTAATTTGGAAATAAATTATTTAAAAATCAAACAATGTGATTTTCTTTTTCTTTTTTCAACATTCTGTCTCTCATGGTTGAGGTTTACCCATGTTGACAATTACAGGCCTCTCTAATCCTTTCAAGTAAGAGAACTTGCACAATTGGTGCTTGACTAAATACTTATTTGCCCAGAAGTTTAAGATGTTGTGGCAGCCATATTGCTTCTAATGTCAAAATATCTCAATTCTTTTGATGGTTCATATTACTCCATTAGTCGTCACTTTCAAACAAGAAATAAAATGAAAAATAATCAAAGTGTAATTTTGTTTTATTTCAATATCAAGGCTACTCTCGTCTGGCCAGTCAGAGCATGTTTAACTAGGTTTAGACGGCAGCGCCCTAGGTAAAATGGCTGCCCAGGACCTAGGTAAGATGGCTGTGCCCCAAGCGAGCAGTGACTGGAACGTTTTATGCAAGATACGTACGTTTTCTTTTTCATCCTGTCACGGCGCCGTCAACTTGCAGTTTTTTTGCAAGTCGTGTTTTTATGGGCATATAAACCGTACCCTCGATTCAGTCATCATTTTTTTGTCCGACAAAAGCGGCTTATATGCGAGTAAATACGGTAAGAAAAATATTACAGTCTGTCTTCAAATGAAGACAGTGGGTTAAGGACATTTTCAATAAGGCTGCTCTTTGGATGGGTACAAGGCATTTAAAAAAAAAAGTAAGAACAAAAACGCCAGGGAAAATTCTCTTGGATCTTTTAGTAGATCGGTCGATGTTCTCCTGTCATCTCACCATTGCTTATTTTGGAAGTGTTATTGTCCTTTTGCTCCATGTTAGCCTCAATTGCTAACACGCAAAAACATGTTTCCTCGTCATCCTCTTCTCCCGAGTGTTGGTCTGGGACCAGCGTTCATCTCCCAACAGGGCCCCCTTTCTCTGTTGTGGTCGGGTGGTGTTATTAAAGTTTAAAAACATCAATTTTTTATTGAAAGTTTATATCATTGTTGACAAAAACTATTTCATGATTATTATCGTTATTGTTTTATCGCCCAGCTCTACCCCATGTTCTATACCGTATTTGCTCGCATATAAGCCGCATTTGTCGGACAAAAAATAATGACTGAATCGAGGGTACAGCTTATATGCGCATAAAAAGACGACATGCACAAAGATGAAACGCTGTAACGCAAGACAATACGGTGGATACGGTTATTTATTACAAAATAGAGTAAAGATAAAAAGATAAATCGCCCCAAAAATATTTTGACGTGTATGAATAAAATTTAAGAAAAAAACGTGAAAAAAACTCACTTGTGCCTGTCATTGCTCGCTCAGGGCGTCGCCATCTTACCTAGGGCGCCATAGTCTTGCCTAGTTAAACTTGCTCTGACTGACCAGACGTGAGTAGCCTTGATAGATGTGTTCGTAGCGTTTACCATGTCAGCACATCCCAATATAGTTGTTGAGGCTGATCGAAGGTCTTGCGGTTGATCGTTAAAATATCAGCCTTGATACCTGCCTAATGTGTATCTCATGCTATTATTGCACCCAGAGACGTGGTGACCACTATACCGCTACGGGCACACTTTGTGATTATGAAATAAAACAAAATTCCACTTTTATTTTTTATTTCTTGTTCGAAAGTGGCAACTACAGTGGTACCTCAAGGTACAAGCTTGATTCGTTCCGGGACTGAGCTCGTATGTCGGTTCACTCGTAACTCAAATGAACGTTTCCCATAGAAATGAACTAAAAACAAATTAATTCGTTTCAACCCTCTGAAAAAAGACCCAAAACAGGATATTGGATTGGAAAAACATTTTTTTCTTCTAATTCGCCATCTATTGACAAAGTAACAAATAACTAGTGGTTTAATAGTACTAAAATGTGTTTAATATTACTAAAATTAGACGGATTTCGCGGAGGGGAGAGAGACGGAAAGAGAGGGGGGACTTTTTGCACGGCAACGCGCTCGTAACATAACAAATACATTTAAATGAACTTGGATTACGATGCAGACACTCAAAAATAAGTTTAATCTAACCTTGCACTAAACTTATTTCTAATTTTGTTTAAATTTTTTATACCTTTCTGTTGGAATAATGATTAAAACCTTTTGAATCATTATTACTAATATTTAATTAAAATAGGAAAACATCTTTCAACATAACTGCTTACAACTTGCAAGGAGGTACCTTGTGACGTCGTCTTAGTCCCCAAGGCATTCTGAATTGCAGTAACTGAATCATTGTATTTAATCGCGACACTCGAAAAACATGTTATGTAATCAGTACAATAACACCCTAGATGGTTAGAAAAATAACTGTCTCAACTGTTTTGAACAATTTTATAAGCTTAACCGAATAACATCATGAAGGTTATAAAAACAACTGTCACAACAATCTGTTTTTATCGGAACACCTGCGTAAGAATTTGCACAATAACCAAAACAACGGCATTGGAATTTGCACCAGTAAGCATAATAATTTCTTTATAAGGTAAACAGAGCAACAGTATATTTGAAGAACAATGTGAGTATTCTCGGAAGTTTGATTCGATTTATCGCCATCTGTAGGATTCCGAGACAAAGCACTTTAAGAGTCCTTGTAGATCATCCGTCTGGCTTGGAACTTGTTGTCCTGTTCAGTTCATAGTTATGAAAACAATTGACTGGCCCTGAACAGGAAGACTGGGGGAAAGTGCACTCAGTCCAAACAGTATGGCACTATTTAAATTATAGCTTCATTACCTATTAATTCCAAATGAACATATAGTAACATCCCAGAATGAACCCAACACTTTCTTCTCCCGGGTTGGCTCTATTGGCCCCGCCTCCATCCTGACCTTCAGATGCAACCTATCGAGGGTTGTTTGCTTTTATATTCCCTTCAAAATATTCCGAAAATGATGCACACAAATGTCCTCATAATAGGATCACGCACGACCACTCGGCAACGAGACGTAGTATATACTCCTCGTATTAGCAATCGATCTGCCATTCACACTAACGAAAAAAAAACTGAAAACAATGCAACGCTCCGCCCAGTGCATGTAGAGACATTACACGAGGGAGTTGCGACCAAAGAGACATTACACGAGAAGAGTTGCGACCAGAGAGACATTGCACAAGGAGAGTTGCGGGGAGAGAGACAGTGCCCATGATTTTCTTATGAGCAGCCTCTCGCGTCCGCTGTATGCTCGTATATCAAAATTTGTCTCGTATCTCAAGATAAATATTTGCCCGAAATTTTACTCGTATCTAAAATTGCTCGTATGTCGGGGCACTCTTATGTCGAGGTACCACTGTATTGCAGTAATATGAACCATCGGAAAACTCGAGATATTATATGATAATAAAAATAATCCTGAAAAATGCAATTTGCCTAATAATTCAGCACTCCTTGTAGAGCAGCACTGAAGTGTACAGTGGGAGTGACAAAAGAGTGTGGTGTTAAGGTAGAATTGCACTAAGGCACAGCTCTTAGACCCTTTGTGTTTGCCACGGGATGGATCGACTGAAAGATGAGGTTAGACCAGAGGATTCTTGGAATATAATGCTTGCAGAAGACATTCTGACCTGCAGTGCGCGACCACAGAGTAGGTAGAGAAGAACTTAGAGAAGTGGAGCTGTGCTCTATAAAAAAAAAAGTAAAACAGAATACATGTGTGTAAATAAGAAGATCCTGGGGGACAGAGAAGTTGCAAAGACTAAATGTAGAGGACTTAAGCATTTGGGGTCAACAGTGCAGGCTGATCGAGAATGTGGAAAGGAAGTGAAGAACCTATTCAGGTGGGCTGGAACAGCTGGAGGGAGCTGGTGGAACAGCCCACAATCCCTACCCATCACATTCGGACCTTACCTAATGAAAAGGTCAATTTAAATATTAGGTTGTTTGTTGTGATACACAGGTGAATGGCCTTTGTGTTATTGACCCCTATTTTCCATAATGTTGTCATTGCACCTTAAACAATCAATACTCTAGTTATAGTTCAACTCATCCTGAGTGTGAGACGATCAAATCGTCCAAGCTGTTATTGGAGCGATCACGGGCTAAAAAGTTTGGTAACCCCTGATCTAGTAATTTAAAATTAACATGTATCATAAAGCTGCAATTTAATTTCCATCCTAATTGTCCAACCCCCGTATGATCTGCAGAAAAATTCTCTGCCAATGTGCCCCGTTCACCTGTAAGGGAGTTACTCGAAATGGAACCAGAAACTGCCAAGTTCAGGTAAGGAGAACCATCCCTTCCTTAAAAGGTGTGTTCCATTCTGTTTCTGCATGTGTAAACAAACTGAATGGTCAACTTTTTATAAAATTCAAGACAAGTTTACAAATCTCTCGCATACAGGTTTCTTAATTATAGTATAATACTAAAGAGACGTTTACTGTATTTTTAATTTTATCAGACTCATAGTTATGTCTATTGAACTGTTCTAGTAACCATACATGGATTTACATTGCTATACAGCACACTTCATCTAACCAAGGTCATCCAACCATCTCTTACTTTGCAAAAATGATGCTTGTGACTGGTAAAACTCTAATTCAACATTTCAGCAAATTGGGTCAGGGATTACAGTGGCATGACATCTTGATTATTTGACCTTTTTTGACATATTCCTTTTTCCTTCATTTCAAATATATACAGTGCTGTGAAAAAGTATTTGCCCTGTTCCTGATTTCTGTGTTTTTGCATATTTATCACACACAATCAAATCAATTTTCTTGTGACACAGAGACAACCCAAGGAAATAGACAATGCAATTTCTAGATGATGATTTACCAAGGATGGAAAAAATTACAAACTTGTCTGGCCCTCCGTAAAAAAGTAATTATCCCCCTTTGTTAAATCACAAAATAACTGTGACTAATCACAATTGTAGGAAAGCTGAGTTCAATTTCACAGGCATCACCCACAACTGATTACCACCATGTGTCGAATCAAGAAAACACTTAAATAGATTGTGTCAGAAGAAATGCGAAAAAAGTTATGGATATCTATCATTCTGGAAAAGGTTACAAAGCCATTTCCAAGGTTTTGGGGCTCCAGCGAATCACTGTCAGAGCCATTCATTATCCACAACAGGAGAGAACTGGGTACTGTGGTAAACCTTCCCTGAGTGGTCGACCAGCTAAAATTACTCAGAGTTCGACGACGACTAATCCGGAGGTCACAAAAGAACCTAGAAAAACGGGAAATAACTGCAGGCCTCAGTTAAGGTCAATGTTCATGACTCTTACTATAAGAAAAACACTGGCCAAAGCTGGCATCCATGGGAGAGTTCCAAGGTGAAAACCGCTGCTGTCCAAAAAGAATATGAAGGCTCGTCTTACGTTTGCCCAAAAACATTTTAATGATCCTCCACACTTTTGGAAAGACATTCTGGACTGATGAGTCAAAAGTTGAACTTATTGGAAGGCCTGCGGCCTGTTACATTTGGCGAAAACATTGCACAGCATTCCATCAAAAGAACACTATACCAACAGTGAAGCATGATGGTGGAAGTGTGATATGGTCTACGACTGCTTTGCTGCCTCAGGACCAGGACGACTTTCTGTATTTGATGGAAGAATTAATCCTCCTGTGTACCAGCAAATTTTGAAGGAGAACGTCCGGCCCTCAGTTCCTGGGCTCAAACTCTAGTGCTCTTGGAGCATGCAGCGTGACAATGATGCAAAGCACACCAGCAGGTCCGCCTCTGAATTGGATTTAAAAAACAAAGTTAAGATTTTGGAGTGGCCAAGTCAATGTCTGGACTTAAATCTTATAATGCTTAAAATTCTGTGGTGTGATCTGAAACGGACTGTTCATGCTATAAAATCCTCTAATATTGCAGACTTGAAACAATTCTGCACAGAAAAGCGGGCCAAAATTCCTCCAAAGCGTTGTGAAAGACTCATCACAAATGTTTGTAAATGTGTGTTTTCTCTTATTCCTGCTAAAGATGGGACAGGTTCAGCGGGCAACTACTTTCTCTCAGAGGGCTAGACAGGTTTGTAATGTTTTCTGCCTTGGTAAATAAAATCATCTTTTAGAAACTGCATTTTATATTTCCTTGGGTTGTATTTGTGTGATAAATGTGCATGAACAGAAATCAGAAAGAGGGCAAATACTCTTTTACGACACTAGACATATCGAGTGATAAATGGCCTCCCATTGGGAAGGAGCGTGCTACGTCGCCATGATGCTTTTTGTTTGCCTTCGACCCTCATTTGCCAGAATTCTAACATGCCTAATTACATAACTGCCTTTGTCTCGTGAGTTTTCCCTGGTATGCTCAATGTAGGTTTATTCTTCGTTATAAGGGCCCCAAAAAAGGGATTTCCGGTGTGAGTATGAAGAAGCAGGCTCTGGTATCAATAGAAGTTAAAGAAGAAATGAAATAAAAAATATCAAAGAGCGCGTTGGCCTCACAGCTCTAGGGTCATGGGTTCAAATCCAGGTCACGTCCACCTGTATGGAGTTTGCATGTTCTCCCCGGGCCTGCATGGGCTTCCTCCGGGTACTCCGGTTTCCTCCCACATTCCAAAAACATGCATGGTAGGCTGATTGGACACTCTAAATTGCCCCTAAGTATGGGTGTGAGTGTGCATGGTTGTCCGTCTCCTTGTGCCCTGCGATGGGCTGGCCATCGACTCAGGGTGTCCCCCGCCTCTGGCCCGTAGTCAGCTGGGATAGGCTCCAGCACCCCCTGTGACCCTAATGAGGATAAAGCCGTTCAGAAAATGAGATGTTTGTAATGTTTCTGCTCCTACAGAAACAACATTAAAACCAAAAAATATATTTCTTTACCCCATTTTCCATCTTCAAACATTTTTGAAAACCCTCCAGAAGCCACTAGGGCACCGCTAAAGAGCGGCATGTAGCTCCAGATTCTAGGATTGCCACCCCCCGACGTATTCAATAAACTCGCTGACTGAACATCCACAATGACTGTTGATTCCCTAAATTTTGAGGGAGGTTGTACTACAATTTGGGGCATGGTCTGTTAAATCAACTTTGGATCATCAAATTTGTGTACACCGCTACCTTAGTTTAATATTAAAATGTGCTGATAAGACAATATTTATGTTATCCCAAGTGTGTAAACTGCCATTTGTGTGTAGCCCTGCAGAAAGAACTTACGATGGGAAGGTCCGGGTGACTGTGGAGGTCGTCGGAAAGGGAAAATTTAAAGGAGTCGGACGCAGCTACCGTATTGCCAAGTCAGCAGCAGCCAGACGAGCGCTGCGCAGCCTCAAAGCCAATCAACCTCAGGTTCAAAATAACTGAGCTCCTCTCAGCGTAAAGCATCTACACTATTGATTTCATATGGGGAAAAACTCAATTTGCTGTCTGTGGTTTTGTTTGTTACATTAAGTGATGAAAATCTGAGGAAGCCATGAAACACTGTATGCAGATGCAACATTAAGCAACGTTTTCATTAGTCAGGTTGCAATGTTTATCGTATTTTTCCCCCAAACCTCATTAATATGAGGTAAATACCTGTTATGTAATCACATTGTAAATACTTCAATCAAACTGTAAATTAACATGCTTAAAGGAAAGATAAACAATCTAGAAAAAAACAAATGTTTTCCTCAGACTGCTCTTTTGACAGTTGGTTTTAAAGTGTTAAAACATGGTGGTAGCACACACAGTATACCAGATTACATTGGAGAATACACACACATTGAGGTTGGAAATTTTCCTTGAAATTGTGTTTGTAAAGATTATGACACTTAATCTTTAATGGTCTGTAATTTTGAGAGTTTTATGGTCATATTGACACAAAAAAATATAGATAAGAAACTGTTTAAAAATCTAAAATAGTTTTGAATGCAGACAGTTCATCTGTATACCGTGCAAAAAAAACATAGGAATATATAGATTCCCAGTTGCTGTAATTTAAATCACAATTGGGGGCATGTTCTCATCTAAAACTGTATGAACTGGATTTCTTCTTAGTTTTAATTATTTTGTATATGACGGTGACATGAAATCTTGTGGCATTATTTTCGTTTTTAGGTTGAAAGATATTTTCATACTAATTAGATATTACGTATCAATAACGTATTTGTTCTTTTCCAGTAATTGCTTTCTGCAAAATCATTTTTTAATGTAGGACAAGAGACAAACTACTGAATATCAATTTTACGGTGTTCTGAATATTTTTTTTACATTTTTGCAGGTTTCACACATTAAGTACCCATGTTCCAGGGTAGGGAGGATTTATTACATGCAAGTGTAATTAATTCCCTGTTTTCTATCCAAATGTAGTTGCAGCTGTTTTGAAACAACTAGCTTAACGTTAACAATGGGAAATATAGCTATTAAACCATTTATTTTATTTGTCATTGCAGATTGTTAATTTATTTTTTTGTCTAAATTGTCTGGTGTTATTTTCTTATTCATTAATTTTCACCTCAATACCTCAGTTAATTGCTTGCATATTTGGCTTTTTCTTTTTTTTGGGTGCTCTTGTTTTATATAAAGCTTGAAATTGTAATCTTTTTGCACTCTAACTGTAATACCTCTTAATTTGATGTATAATGCTATATGGAATGGCTTTTTATTTTTAGGTCATATTTTTGTTAGTTATTATATTGTGTGTCAGTATCAGTATGTTGTTCTCTTCCACAGTTGTGATTGAGACTAGAAAGTTGGGTAGGAGCTGAGAGTTTCTTTAGGTTGCGAATTATATTTATCTGATTTAAAATAAAATAAAAACAGTTTAATTTGATGGTCTGTAAACTTATGAAAGTAATCCGATTCCACCCACAATCAGAGTGAACAGATTGCAAATCTACCAATGTAATTTTTTAAGCTCTCAATAAACTCATTGGCTGCTATTGATGGCATTAAACATCAAATCCACGTCAATCCAAATACACTTCCAATCCACTGGACATCTAGCACCATCAATGGCACTGAAACATCAGCTTTTAGACCTCTTCCTCCCCTCTCGGTTTAAGTGAGATGGAAGTTTTGTCTTTGTCATGAACAGGCAATGCATTAATAAATCGATTCCTGCCAGGGTTAGGTAATTAATAGTTATCTGAGGTTGTTCTCTGAAATTGCATCATACAAACCACTGTTTATTATACATCAGCAGAGCTGCAATCTTCACTGGAATTTCCGGAGTTTACCCGGACAAGTTACGCAAACTCCGGGACTCCTTTTTGTTCCCCAAGGTGGCGGCGCCTGCACGAGCAGTGGTCAGAGGCTCTGTCTACTTGGGTACACGGTCCATTGGTCGCCGGTCGATTGGTCGCCGATCTTTTGGTCGCCCGGAAGGTTATTGATAATTACCATTTAAATCGTTGCTCAAATTCCCTAAATACAAACTGCGAATTACTATTTAGTCATACTTAATGCCCTAGTAATTATTAGGCTAAAGAAAAGCTCCAAATTTCCCGGACTTTTATTGTTTTTTGTTGGAGAACTTGTAAGACCCTGACTGACGTAGCTTCTTAAAGGGACAACGCATGTACATACAAACTCTTGTACACTCACACGTCGGCCCAGTGAAACTGCTCATGCCCATTGTTGGCTTTTATTGATGCGTAGATCGTGTTATTTTACCTTGTTTTGTCGCCGGTCTTTTGGTCGCCCGTTGTCGCGGTCCGGGCGACCAAAAGACCGCGACCAAAAGACCGGCGACCAAAAGACTGCGACCAAAAGACCGGCACCCATTCGACCGCACACGGTCTACTTGTGCATTCTTTTTGTGTTTTGTGTGTCTTGTCGCAAGTTAATAACTGTCAACCTCGGCCAATTGCTCCCCTTATTAATGATTGCAATTCCCATTAATTAAGCGATTTAAAAAAAATGTACAAATGCACATTGGGTGCACATAAAAGTCTAAAATATTCCCAAAGTGCTCGGCTTTCTGACGTGACGTTTTCGTCTTCTACCAGTGACTGAGACAATCCTTATTAGAGCCGAAATTGGGTAAAACGAGATAAGTTTTACAAAAAACACACTAAAATCCCGTACAAAAGTTGATATACGGCATACACAATTTGAAATGACCAAAAACCGTATACATTACGGAAAAAACTTATAAGTTGACAGGTATGCAAGTTATTTGCAAAACCGGACTTTAAATTCAGCTATAACTGTTTGGACTTATAAAACATCGGTTACCAGCAGCAAATTAAGATTTCCAGCTACTTTCACCGGGAACACAGCATACCGGAGGAGATCGCGACACTAGAGGCAGCCCAGCCCCATGGTTTGTTATCGGGTCTGATCGAAGGCGTTGGGAAAGAAAACAGAAGCGAGGCTGTCGAGTGGGCCTGTTGTATAAGCTCAGGAAACAACTACTCAAACCGCAGCTCCCTAGCATATACCTCTCCAACGTCAGATCCATTGTAAACAAAACAAACACTTTGTTACTAGAGCTCGCTGCTAATTGCTACATTCGCAAATGCTACATGCTAATAATCACAGAGACGTGGCTACACCCACTAATACCCAAGGCTATGGTGCAGCTAGCAGGCCGCACGCTACACAGATCATACAGCATGTTCGGCTCAGGGAAAAAAAGAAGTGGTAGGCTTTACATTTATGTGAATGAGGGACGGTGTAACAATAGCACTGTTCTGGTTAGACACTGTTCCCCAGAGATAGAATTCATGTCGGTGAGATGCAGACGCTTCTTTCTGCCCAGAGAGATTGCCGTTGTTAGCATCACTGCTGTTTACATCCCACCGGACGCTAAGGTAAGTAACGCTCTCTCCCTACTAATGGACACAATAAACAATCACCAGAACACCTACCCAAGTACCACGCACATAATTGCAGGAGATTTTAATCAGACAAATCTCAAAACTGTTATGCCAACATTTTACCAGCATGTGAAATTTCCTAAAAAAAAGAGGGTAAAACTCTGGATCATGTTTGCTCGAACATCAAAGGTGCATACAGAATCATATCTCGCTCACACTTGGTACAGTCAGATCACGTGTCTTTGTTCTTGGCCCCAGCTTACACTCCCTTTAGCCGACAATCAGCCACAAAGGCAAACCATTATCACATGGCCTGACGACACCATCCCCCGACTCCAAGACCGCTTTGAATAGACACTGGGAAACTTTCCACCACAATATGGGAACCTTTACAGACTTTACTGTACTTTACTTTACTTTTAACCTTTACTGTCTTACACAAAGTAGTGCATGTCTAAGGTCACTGTCCAGGTGTACCCAAACCGGAAACCGTTGATGACCACCCAGGTCCGATTACTCCTTCGGGCATGAGAAGCAGCCTTTAGATCCGGCGACAGGGCACTTTACGGAAGACGCATTAAGGCTGCCAAAGCAGACTACAAGGGGAAGTTAGTAGGACAACTTGACGAGCCCCGAATGATGTGGCAGAGCATACGGGCCATCACCAACTACAAGGGCCGAGCTGCGACTCCTGAGGACTCAGTTGCGGCACTGGCAGAGGACCTAAAGAACGTTTTTGGACCGCTTTGAGTCCCACACCCATCACCGAGTATCACCACCTCAACCTCCAGTACATCCCACACCAAGCTTGGGAAGAAGCTTCACCCCACTCACTGTGGAGGTAGTGGATGTGAGACGTGTGCTCCGTGCAGTCAACCCCAGGAAGGCCACAGGACCGGATGGAATACCAGGAAAAGTTCTTATGGATTGTGCTGACCAACTAGCATCAGTTTTTACAGACATTTTCAACCTTTCACTAGAACAGGCCTCCGTCTCAGCCTGTCTAAAATCAGCCACCATCATCCCGGTACCCAAGAAGACACCTGCTAACAATCTGGGCGACTACCGCCCAGTAGCTCTCACACCAATCATCACTAAGTGCTTTTAAACATTGGTACTAAAACACATCAAAGCCTGCCTCCCTCTCATCCACGACCTGCATCAGTTCGCTTATCGTCTGAATAGATCCACCAAAGATGCAATAACCACCGCCCTCCACGCTGCACTAAGCCACCTTGAGAAAAGAGGGAGCTATGTCAGAATGCTTTTCATCGACTACAGCTCAGCTTTTAACACAATAAGACCGGACATTCTTATCCCCAAGTTGGCCAACCTGAGGCTCCCACCTTCCACATTCTCCTGGAATAAGGACTTTCTGGTCAACCGACCCCAGCACGTGAAGCTGGGTCGCCACCTCTCATCTGCCCGAACGCTCAGCACCGGCTTGCCCCAAGGCTGTATGCTGAGTCCACCACTCTACCCGCTCTACACATGACTGCAGACCCACGGACCCTGAGAACATCATTGTGAAATTTGCAGACGATACAATGGTGGTGGGGATGATCACAAGGAAGAAAGAGACGGCCTACAGCAACTTGGTGCTGAATGTCTCCAAAACCAGATTACTCATCCTGGACTCATCAAAAGATCATCAACTGCTCCCTACCTACCCTGTCCAGAATCTACAATCCCGGTCCCTTAGAAGGGCAGAGAGCATAATAAAGGACAATACGCATCTAGCCTTCCACTAACTCAACCCGCTGCCATATGGAAGGTGCTCCAGAGTCATGATAGCCAAGACCAACAGACTCGAGGACAATTTATTCGTAAGCGCTTGAGTTCTGCACCTAGGACCTAATCAAGACATTACTGCTACTTATACTACTTATTTATTCTGTTGACCACTTATTTATATGTTACTATGTATTGATTATTTATTTATCATTAGTATATATTGATTATCTATGTGTTTGGGTGTTTGTTCGTTGTTGAGTCCAAAGACTCAGCGAGTGGTGCTCTCAACAACTTGGCGCTGAACGTCTCCAAAACCATGGAATTCATCCTGAACTTCAGACGGAACACGGCCGCTCCACTCTGCTGATCTCACTTGGACTCATTTATTTATTTATTATTTATTGATTATTTATTTGCCTGTTGTTGTTATTTGTGCACTACATGGTGAAAGCTTTAAATCTCGTTATACAATGACAATAAAAGCATTCAATTCAATTCTTGGCAACCGGAAATCCCCCAAAAATGGTCACTTAAATTATTTTTGGGAAGCAACCATTTCGGAAAAGTACCAAATTTCCAATTTAAATGCCTCAAAATTCACACCATCACTACGGCTTCCGCATCTTTCTTCCGCATTTGATTCAACTGCACTGTAAACCAGATTAATTCGGTAACACAAGTGTGTTGTGAATCATCCGAATTACAAGTTATGACAAATGATTCACCTACAGACTTGGTGAAAAGTAGACCGCTACAGACACTTCCTGGTTGTACTGCTCCTGTGAAATTTTTTATTTAATTTGTTTACGTGCCGGCAACACCCTCTCGGAACACAAAAAGAAAAGATTTTGAAGGTTTAGCTGCATGATTGTACATTTGTTATTATGAAATAAAACAAAATTCCGCTTTGATTTTGTTTTGTTTTATTTCGAACCATCGAAAGAATCGAGATATTTCGACATTAGAAGCAATATGGCTGCCACAACATCTGAAAACTTCTGGTTAGAAAATTGTAATTTCTGTCAATAAAAAGCATCAGGTTCTCATCAAGAAAAACATTTATTTTTCAAATTTAATAATTTGATATTTTGAATTTACAAAGACAAGCATATTAACTTCCTTAACATATTGACCCAAATAATGTGCAATCCAGCAGACGATCCTTTCGATTCATACAGTATCTCAGAAATTCAGTGTGCGATGACTTTTCTTAAGATTTTCCCTTCAAAGTAACACATTTGTATTCCCTATTAAAACCATGAATATGGATGTGAAAATTATTAATCAGGGGGCGTCTTATATGTGAGAAAGTGTAAAATTCAATGACTTAAAGGCAATTTTAAATACCCTTCTATTATCCTTTTTTATTTATAATTAATTTTCATGCTAGAATTGCTTTCTAATTGGCACTCCCAACACTTCGCTGGTCTCCTATTTGCTAGCATTAAACTGCATCTCCATGATCTAGTGATATGATTTGTGTCTCGATCTTGATTAAATGGATACTACTCTTTAAGACGATTGCAATTTTTGTAGATCACTTTGGAAAATCTAATCAAAGTCGGCATAAAATAACTAATTAAATCAAATAGTGTGCTTTCGACAACTCCTGCACAATCCTAACTGACTATAAATCAGGGGTCTCAAACTCGCGGCCCGCGGGCCAACTGCGGCCCCCGGGACAATAATTTGCGGCCCCCGTCTTAATATGAAAGATTAATGTTCATGCGGCCCGCAAGATTGATAGAATGGCACTTGTTGTGTTCGGAGCTGAATGAACCAGTCACGGTGAGATATACGGCTCTGGAGGGCGGGACATCGGCCGGGCTGTCCAGTGCCTCGCTCACTCACTCATTCATTCCTCCAATCAGCTGGGCGGAGGAGAAGACGTGAAGCCGATCACTCCGCTCGGCGCGCACAGTCCTCCGCTGCTCTCAGCATAGAACTGAATGAGGCGCTATGATCCGTGATCCAGCCTGTCTGTAGCCATTTCCGCGAGTGAAACTGAAACTTAACGGTAAGTGCGTTAACATGACACTTGAGGAATTCAGAGAACTGCCGTAATCCAATACGTTCGGAGAGCGAAAGTGCACATGCGCCACAGACCCGCGCGATTGAAAGTTAAAGTTCAACCCGAGACTCATTCCAAGTGGAAACACATATTACAGAGCCCCAGAGATGTCTCTTTCAAAGCCTGCCGTGAAGAGAAAGGTCGGTGATGAGCACAGACAGTTTCAAGAAAAGTGGGGAGTGCAATATTTCTTTGTTGAGCACAGGGGCACCCCGACGTGTCTCATTTGCACTGAAAAAGTTGCGGTGCACAAGGAATACAACTTGAGACGTCATTATACTACAAGTCTTGCTGAGGAGTACGAAAAATACCAGGCAGATGAGTGAGCCAACCAGGTTGCCAGTCTTAAAACACGTCTTCTGAGGCAACAGGATTTCTTCAAGAAGGCTACCAAAGACAGTAATGCAGCAGTCGAAGCTAGCTACGCCGTTTGTGAGTTGATTGCTAAAGCAGGAAAGCCATTCACAGAAGGTGAATTTATCAAAAAGTGCATATTACAGGCTGCACATTTTGTCTGTCCAGAAAAGAAAAGTCAGTTCAACCACATCAGCCTTTCTGCCAACACCGTGGCAGAGCACATTTCTGACCTGTCAAGTGACATTTATGATCAACTGTGTGAGAAAGCATAATGTTTCAGTGTATATTCAGTGGCTCTTGATGAGACCACAGACATCACAGCCACTGCCCAGCTCGCAATATATGTCCGTGGTGTTGATGACAATTTTGAAGTGATGGAGGAGTTGCTCACAGTAATTCCAATGCATGGCAGACCACTGCTAAGGAAATATTTCACCAGCTGTGTGATGCCATTGAGAATGTCAGTTTGCCATGGAAGAGCTTTGTTGGAATAACAACCGATGGAGCCCCATCAATGACAGGGAGGAAGAATGGACTGGTAGAACTTGTTCAAAAAAAACTGGAAGAGGAGGGTGTGGAGGAGGCCATAGCTCTGCACTACATTATCCATCAGCAGGCCCTTTGCAGCAGATGCCTGAAGTTTGACAATGTGATGTCTGTCGTTGTGAAATGCATCAACCAAATCAGATCCAGGGGCTTAAAGCACAGAAGGTTCCATGCTTTTTTAGAGGAAATGGAGTCAGAATATGGGGATGTGCTCTACTTCACTGAGGTTTATTTCATTATTTTTTGTTAAAAAATAAAGATATTTGATAACGTTGGAATGTTTTATCAGCGCTTTTCTTGTGGAAATCCTGATGCGCCCCAGTCTCACATAGACTCTGCCTCTTGCGGCCCCCAGGTAAATTGAGTTTGAGACCCCTGCTATAAATGGAGTAGTAACATTCTTGAAAATGAGGATGAACTCAGAAATCTGTCTCCACTCATCGATCAACATCACTTTCCTCAGAGCTTCTTTACACGTATTTTCCTCTGGTTTGGTTCTTGTTTAGCTTCCTAATTCTTCTATGTTTCTTTAATTTCCTCTCATTATTGGATTGGATTGGATAACTTTATTCATCCCGCATTCTGGAAATTTTGTTGTCACAGCAAGAGAGTGAGAATGCAGATATAGGAAAGGCATTTTAGACATAAATAGATAAGTAATAAGTAAGTTAATAAATAAAATAAATACATGAATAAATATATAAATAAGCGTGTTATTGAATATATATATATATATATATATATATATATATATATATATATATATATATATATACACATATACACATATATACACATATACACATATATACATATAGATATACACATATACCAGTGGCGGTCGGTGCATTTTCTCGTAGCGCCCTCAACGTATCAATCCAACCCTCAAAAACTATTTTATGGCTATAAAACCTCTACTGCAGCTAGAGCTGCGACACATAAAAAATAATCAATAAATCAATTCACAAAAATGGGGTAAAATCCACTTCCGAGCAGGATTTCATGATTAAATACAAATACTGGAGCTTTTCACTCGTTAAAACCAGGCCAGGAGGGCGATTTTCCCGGGAAAAGACAGCGATAAAGGTCAATGGCGTACGGGCAAACATTGCCTGAAAATGGGGTAAAATCCAGCCGAAAACAGCATTTATTGATTCAAAACAAATACTAGAGCTTTTTAGACATCAGAACCGGGCCCGGAGTATCATTTCCCCGGTAAAAAGACAGCGATGAACGTCGATACGTCCATACGTGAAATGACAAAAATGCACTAAAATTAGGTCAAATCCACTTCCTAGCAGCATTTATTGACTGAATACAAATACTGGAGCTTTTGAGACATTACAAATAGGCCAGGGGGGTGATTTCCTCGGGAAAAGACAGCGATGGACGTCCATGGTGAAATGGCAAAAAATAAACTGGGATAAAATCCACATCCTAGCAGCATTTAGTGATTAAATACAAACACTGGAGCTTAAATACAAACACTGGAGCTTTTCAGATATGAGAACCAGGCCCACAATTGAAATAT
Organism: Stigmatopora argus; assembly: GCF_051989625.1. Classification (NCBI taxonomy): domain Eukaryota; kingdom Metazoa; phylum Chordata; class Actinopteri; order Syngnathiformes; family Syngnathidae; genus Stigmatopora; species Stigmatopora argus. The sequence continues at coordinate 16,161,137 of NC_135401.1, forward strand.
TATTTAGGAATATAGCCATATTTTACTCACCAAAAATTCTTTTTAACTGTACATAATATCCATCCTCCTTTCTTTCTTCCTTCTTTCCTATCGCCATCGAAGCTAATGATAGAAGTTGAGCCTGTCCTGTCATATTTCTGGCATAGTCCTTTTTGAAAATGGCTTTAAATCAAAACAACAATATTCTATTTGCTTGTGGAGCTAAGTTAGCGCACTGAAAGTACCGCACACACCATTTTCCCGGCTGTAACAGGCTTGCTAGCTTCGGAGTTGACCGCCCTTTCTTAATGATGTCCATTTTTTTTCTGGAAAAGTCCGTCAGGAAAATAGCTTTGTGAAAGAAATCTGCAACAGAATCCATTTGTTTTTGCCACTGTCGGCCATTGTGGGTGGAGTTTGCGATCTCTGGCTTGTTTGGCCCGCCTACTAGCCAATCATAGTTGCTGAAAGCAATGACATGTCCCAGCCAGCAAAATGCCAACGCCTATGAAAAATCATTGTGGGGTTGCCAATTTGAAATCTGATTGGTTAAAAGCAACAGTCTTGTTTAATGCAGAAGACCCCGCAGAACTGATTTTGAAGGCTTTGAGGCAGATCTGATCTGGACACAAATAATGGCTGAAAAGTGATTGGTTAAATCAGGGGTCCCCAAACTTTTTCCTGTGAGGGCCACATAACCTTTCCCTTCTCTGATGGGGGGCCGGTGTCAGTTTGTATAAGAAAAAGTGTGACGATCGTAGGGGAGCTTAAAAAATTTATTCTTTTCCAGAAAGCCACACATAACCAAATAACCCTTTCCAGGTTCTTTACAGAAAAAAAGTCAGAAAACCAATAATAACACTATTAATGAAATAAATAATAACTAAATAACCCTCTGAGTTCTTCACAGAAAAAAACAGGAAATAAATAACACTATTTATGAAATAAATAATAACTAAATAACTCTCTGGTTCTTCATAGAAAAAAAAGCCATGGAACATTAACTTTCTGTTGTGCCATGCACAATCTTAACAGATAAAAGTTCAGCTCAGTTGTCAGAGCAGAATCTCTCTCACGTCAACACTGCAGCACAGTGCTTGCTGGTGAATTAGGCAGTGGACTCGTAGCGGGGCGGTGAGACCCCTTTTTTCCAACTCCCGGTTCATGCGTCCCATTAGACCGTGAGTTTCACCCACCATGCTAGGAGCCCCGTCAGTCGTGATGCTAGCTAGCTTTGACCAGTCCAGGTCCAACTTCTCCATGGTTTGGCACACTTTGTCAAAAATATCCTCTCCCGTTGTAGTCCCTTTGAGACTTTGGAGGGCTGCCAGATCCTTGCATATCTCAAAGTTTGCGCTAACTCCACGAATCAAAATGAGCAGTTGCGCTGTGTCTTGCACGTCCGTGCTTTCATCCAGCGCTAATGAAAAAAAGTCAAATTATTTCGTCTTCTGCTGCAGCTGGGCATATACATTACTCCCGATTTCTTCAACGCGTCTGGTGATTGTACTCGCCGACAGACTTACGGCATTAAATGCATCTTTCTTCTCGGGACACACCTCCTCCGCGACAGCATCCATACATTTCTTAACAAACTCTCCGTCAGTGAAAGCCTTACCGCTGCTTGCTATCAGTTTAGCAACTCGAAAGCTGGCCCGAACGGATGCCTGGTTCAGCTGAGCTTGGCGTACAAATGTATTCTGCTGAGACAGTAGATCACTTTTTCACTTTGAGTTTGTATGCTCGTATTTGGCCTTGCAAGCTATCGTACTTGTCTTTGTGACGGGATTCATAGTGTCGGCAAAGATTGTATTCTTTGAATACCGCCACCGTCTCTTGACAGATGAGACAAACAGCCTTTTCTTTGCATTGAAGAAAAAAATAATCGTTTGTCCACTCCAGGTTAAATACCCTGCATTCTGAATCAATTTTTCTCTTACCTAACTTTTTCGCCATTATTCCGTTCTCTCTTTGACAGGGCGGGGCCTAGGATTTTTCGGGAATTTTTTTTTTTTTCCAAATAGGTAATAAATCCGATAGCATCTCTGGTATTGTTCAGAGGGCCGGGCCAAATGTGCTGACGGGCCGTATCCGGCCCGCGGGCCGTAGTTTGGTGACCCCTGGGTTAAATGCTTCAATATGAAAACACACATCTGGAAGCAGTGCAACCAGGGGGGAAAGCAATGAAATGAAGCTAACAGGCAATTTGGAATTATTTAATAAGTATTGATGGACAACAGTGGCGGGCCGTCAGGGCCTTCAAGGCCTTCTGTGCTGGCCTAAGAAATATCTGAATCATATATTATATTTTGTCCATCAATACTTATTGAATAATTCCAAATTGTCTGTCAGCTTCCATTGACTTTGATTTGCTTTGTCCTTTTTGCTTTTGCTTTGTTGTTCTGCGGCCTTTGACTGTACTGTCTAACTTATACCTATGCCTTTTCTTGCTACATATACATATACATGTACATATACATATATATATATATATAATATATACACATACATACACACATGTACATGTATACATACGGTAGGTCTCAACACAGCCATTTGTTTTGATAAAGAGCCAGACAGCTGATGGAAGGAAGGATCTGCGGAAGCGCTCCTTCCTGCAATGAGGGTGCAGCAGTCTACTGCTAAAAGAGCTTCAAAGGGACTCCACAGACTCATGCAGGGGGTGGGAGGTAATGTCCATGGTGGACATTATCCTGGTCAGTATCCTCCGCTCTCCCACTTCCTCCACAGAGTCCAAAGGACAGCCCAGAACAGAGCTGGCCCTCCTGACCAGCTTATTCAGCCTGTTCCTGTCCCTCTCCGTGCTCCCGCATCCCCAACAGACCACTGCATAAAACACTGTAGATGCCACCACAGTGTCGTAAAAAATCCTCAGCAGTGTCCTGCACACTCCAAAGGACCGTAGTCTCCTCGGTAAGTAGAGGCCACTCTGGCCCCTTTTATAAGAGGCATCTATGTTTGTGGACCAGTCTAGTTTGTTGTTGAGGTGAACACCCAGGTACTTAAAATTCTCCACGATTTCAATGTCTGTACCCTGGATGGGATGTTCACCTGAGTGGTTTGTTGAGGATTCCTCCGAAAATCGATGACCATTTCTTTTGTCTTACTGGTGTTGATGTAGAGGTGGTTTTGCCTACACCAGTCAACAAAGGCTGTGATGACTCCCCTTGTACTCCAGGTCGTTCCTGTCCTTCACTCTTCCAACAATAGCAGTGTCGTCAGAGAACTTCTGGAGGTGGCAGGTGTCTGTATTATTTCTGAAGTCTGATGTGTAGAGGGAGTGGGGAGAGCACTGTGCCTTGTGGGGCCCCCGCGCTGCAAGCTACCACATCCGACGTACAGTCCTGGAGTCTCACATATTGTGGTCTGTCAGTGAGGAAGTCTCTATGATCGATGCGGCTAGGTGGTTCCTTACTCCAGCCTCTTCCAGTTTCCCACTCAGTAGGACCGGCTGAATTGTTTTGAACGCACTGGAGAGGTCAAAAAACATCATTCTCACCGTGCTTCCCGTGTTGTCCAGGTGTGAAAGAGACACGTGCATCAGGTTGGTGGTAGCATCTTCCACACCAATGCCTAGGCAAACTGCAGAGGGTCCAGCTCTGCATTCATCAGGGGGCTGAGGTGTTTGAGGATGATTCTCTCCAATGTCTTGATCAGATGAGAGGTTAATGCTACCGGCCTGAAGTGGTTTGGCTCCCTGGGGTTTGCAGTCTTTGGAACTGGGACCACACAGGAAGTTTTCCACAAGGTGGGGACCTTCTGCAGACTGAGGCTGAGGTTGAAAATATGCAGAATCACTTTGCCAAGCTGATCCGCACAGTCTCTCAGTAGTCTGGAGCTGAGGCCGTCGGGATCGGTAGCCTTCCTTGCCTCGATCTTCTTTAGCTGTTTTATCACCTGATCGACAGTAATGCAGAGACTGGTGGAAAAGGGGGAGGAAGAGGGGGGAGAGTTGCTTCTGGTCTGGTGGGTCAGGGGAGTGGGGGCTGAACTGAATCTGTTAAAGAACTGATTCAGTTCATTGGCCCACTCCCTGTCTCCGGACTCCGGGTCTCTCTCACTGTTGCCTCCATGGTTCTCAAGCTCCTCCAGACCTCTTTGGTGTTGCCTCTCTGGAGTTGGTTCTCTAGCTTCCTCCTGTAGATGGTCTTTCCCTTCCTTATCTCTCTCTTCAGCTCCTTCTGGACCATTTTGAGACTCTCTTTCTCCCCAGACCTAAAAGCCCTCGTCTTCTTGTTCAGGAGGGTCCTTAGATCCCTGGTGACCCACGGCTTACTGTTGGAGAAACAACGGACCTTCTTGGAGTGTACAATGTTCTCAACACAGAAGTTAATATAATCTGTGATGCAGTGGGTCAAGCTGTCAATGTCTTTCCCATGTGAATTGCACAGCACCTCCCAGTCAGTGCTCTCAGAGTTTTTTTTCCCTGGTGTGGCACTTCTCATACTGAGTGAAGGTGGGGAGAGTAGAAGTCAAGGGAGCATGTTCACCAGAGATAAGAAGGAGAGACTGTGGGTGTGACGTCTGCAGCCGGGACACAGTAGCGTGAAGCAGCTCGCGAGCAACTGCCGCATCGGCAGAAGGAGGTATATACGCAGTTATTACGATAACGTGCGAGAACTCCCGGGGGATGTAAAACGGCCTGATGCTAACAGCTACTAGCTCGATATCTGGAGTGCAAAGTTGCTCCTTCACAGTAATATGCTCGGGGCGGCACCATCTACTATTAATAAAAACAGCTAGTCCCCCACCTTTCTTCCTACCGCTCTCCTCAGCATTTCTGTCCGCCCTCACCAGCTGAAAGCCATCCTAGGAGACGAGAGAGTCTGGTGTTAGTTCATTCCGCCAGGTCTCCCCGAAGCACACAATGCAGATTTTCCGATATTGTCGTTGTAGTTTGGTAAGCGCTGTTAGCTCTTCCATCTTATTGGGGAGAGATCTTACGTTCCCCATAATAATAGATGGAATGCTGGGTCTGAAGCGTCGCTTTCTCTCCTGACATTCTGTGACTTCCAGAATTTGCAAAGATGAACTAAACTAATAGATCAAAGACTGCCTCTCGCACAACTTGAGTCTTGAAGTAGAGTCTTGAAAGTAAAGTTGTAAAACATTAAAGTATGGAGTATAAAATATAAAGTAAAGTAACAAGTAGAATCTTAAGAGACAATAAAATGTCAAAATAAAGGATAAAAAGCTGTAAAAACACAGAATACAAGTGAGAGTTTGGGGAGCTACTGCAACTGGCTGCCGCTTTGAACAGCGCCTATGATGTTATATGCTATATGCACTCTCCTTAATCTGCATTCTAGTACAGTAATTAGTAGTTAAATTGTTTTAATTTATAGATTTTATTTAGATAATAAGACATTATTGTCTTTTTATATGCCTATAACTGTGATATTTAATAAATACACACTTGATAATTGTACTTGTGTACTTGTATTTTCATATAGGCGCGAAAACATGTAGTACGGTATGTAATAATAATAGGGGTGATCCTACTTTGTGGTTTTTCGATTATCCCTGCCATGTCTGGTCTACATTATCCGCAAAAAACGAGGGATCAGTGTATAGTGCAGCCCTTGCCCCTTCCCTCCAGTGATTAACAAGCTAGATGGGCTGCCAAAACATTGAATTGTCAGTTCAAAACAATGAGACCAGTATGCATTTTTTTCCCTGTGATGTGGTTGAAAGCGCATTGGTGACATCTTATGATTGACATCTGAACAATTCTGTCCCAGATTTCTTGCATTTATTCATCTGCTTGTTAACGGATGTTTTCTTTTTGACGGCCTTACTTTTGGGGGTTTACTACATTGTTAATTGAACGAGCGTGGTGGTTTTTGAAGTTATTGTGCATAAGTTAAATTCAATTATTTATTTTTGTGTTACATACAGATGTGAAGTACCAACAAAAAAGCTTTTCTTGTCCTCATTATTGCACTGGAACACTTGAGGAAAAAAATGTTGCGTTTAATAAAAAATGTTTTGGTTGCCATGGGGCTAATTAATCTCGAGAAATATTTCGTAAAATGCCAAATTTTCGTTTATGTTGTTTTAGCAGTCCTTCAAGGAGTTAAAGCAAATCCTTCATTTATTTGAAGAAAAGTAACATTTTTAGACTGTGTCCGGATTCTACTCATTATCCATTGAAACAATTGTATGTGAAGTTGCAGCCTCTTAACTTTTTTGTGTTCACTTGCTGTGCTCTTACGTGATATTGTATTGTAAAATTTTGCAATACTCTATTGTACTGACAATTCTATTTTCACAGGTATGAAAAGGATAAGTATCTTGTTTTCATGTTTCTGATAGCAATAATACATATGCATTTGCTTAATGTCAGATGTAATTATTGATCCAACCTGCAAAGTCATAATTTTGATAAATTCTGTCCATTTAAAACTTGTGTTCATTAGGATGTATTATAATATGTTCATTTATCCATTCATATTTTCAACATATGATTGGTTGCTGATAGGCTTCTCTATCACCAAGCTTTCAAAAAAAAAACAAGCAAAGAAAGCAAGGGGGAGGGGATACCCTCCAATTATGGGAGGAATTTACTTCTACTACTAAGCATTTTGAATAGTTCTTTGATAAATATTTTGTAAAAGTTAGTGGTCAATAAATTAGCATAATATAGGAAAGAAGAGAAATATGAGATAACTTAGCCTAACTTGCCCAATAGAAAATATATAGCTGTCAAACTCAGTAAATCAAAACTTAAATTCCAAGAAATAGGGTTTAAATATTTGGATTCACTACAGTCCTTCTGTAAATAGTCTCATCCTTTTACCAAAGCATCAAAAGCATTTTAACTTGAGACATATTCTATGGTGATGATGCATCATTTGTTAATGCAAATTCAGAAATTGAACAAAAATTGTGGAGAAATATAGATATCTCATAGGTCTCATAAGTCTCATATTTATAGTGGTTGCACTTTTCTAAAAGCAAACTCCAATTAATTCTTAAACCCTTAAGTGTGTTGTATGCTTCACATCAATGGGAAATCATGAGCAGTGTATAATTCCTATCCAAAACTGGTCTTGGAGGACACAAATTAAAATAATAATATTGCCTGTGGTTCAAAAACACATTGCACATCAAAATTATGTTAGTGCAAAACAACTGACATTGCAAAGATCTCGACCCAACTATGGCAGACTAATTTTTCCCAATACAATCTAATATGGTTGTAATAGTGTATCTGTACAAAGGGAAGGATTGATATATGACCCAGTATCAGCTCGCTCTTGGGCCACCCTGTGAATTTGAAGATCAGGGAAATTGTTTATTTTCCCTGCTTGGTTGCGCTACCTCTGTGGTGAAGTTTAGCACTACTTGTCCAAATACCATAGGTTTAACTCTCACCAACAAAATAGGATGCCCCTTCAGTTCTGACTGATGAAACATCAATATTGAAATGAGCGTGGCCAACTTTAGAAACATCATGGGAGAATGATGATGATAGCATGGCACTACATAATTAAGTAATTTCAGCTCCTGCACAGCACATTTCCGTTCATCAGTTCCATGGCTCCAAAGGTAAATTGTATCTGTACTCTTGCAATCATAATAATGAGAGATGGTTAGGTCTGACACCATACTCCCTTGATTTAACAAAATTGAGAAAAATGCCATCAACAGGGGGGACTCAATCTAGGGATTTTATAGATATGAGCCCTCAGGTAATTGTGAATCACAGCGGATGACAAGGTCTGCTTATTCTTACTTTACAATCTAAGGCTTGTGGTGAGAAAGACAATATATTTATTACTCGCCAAAGATCACACATACATGATTGTTTTGCTGTATCGTTGTTTCATGGAGTGGAAATTGTAATTTACCACTGTCATTTCATCTATTATAAAAGCAACAAATCTGATATTTGATCTCCAGGAACCTGCTACAATAATATGTGATTTAAAAATATATATATATATAATATAACAAAATATTTCATGTATTACAAAAGGTTAAGCAGTTGAAGGTGGGTCCCAAAACAATGTCAGGAGACGGAAATCATATGCAAAAAAATATTTATTAACAAAGGGTGCACACCAAAAAACATTAATCACAAGATAGACAAAAGTATGACCAAATCAGCGAGTAACTAAGCCCAGTAGCCATTAAAAAAAGAGCACATCGGGCCTCACATTCCTCGATCCTGGGCGTTCGGTAATCCCGAAGTTATTGTGGGTCTGCAACAGTGCCCATCAAGCTTGGCACAAGTTGAGACACTTGGTGGCCCGAAGGTATTCCAGTTTCTTGTGGTCCGTGAGTATCTAGAAAGGTGTCTTTGCCCCCTCCAACCAGTGCCTCCACTCCTGCAAAACAGAGAGCAACTCCCGATTACCTACATCATATTATACATATACATGTATCAGTGGTGTGCCGTCAGGGACTTCAAAGCCTTCTCTGCTGGCCTAAGAAATATCTGAATCACAGAGTGATGTTAATTATATTTTGTCCATGAATACTAATTAAATGATTCCAAATTGTCTGTTAGCTATCTTTCATTGCTTTCAACCCTGGTTGCACTGCTTCCAGATGTGTTTTCATATTGAAGCATTTAACCAATCACATTTCAGCCATTATTTGTTGCCAGGGTCAGAAATCTGCCTCAAGGCCTTCACAATCAGTTATGTAGGCTCTGCTGCATTAAACAAGCGTCAATAAGACTGTTGCTTTAACCAATCAGAATTCGATTTGGTGACACCAAGGCCTTCTCGCAGGCGTCGGGATATGTCATTGCCTTCTCGGAGGCGTAGGGTTATGTCATCGCTTTCACCAACTATGATTGGCTAGTGATAGAGTTGACTAGCCAGAGCTACCAAACTGTATCTGGATGAAATGGCTGAAGGAGAAGAAATTGATTTGTTTGCAGATTTACTGTCAAAGCCATTTTCAAGATGGACTTTTCAAGAAAAAAGCTGGACATCATTAAGAAAGGTCGGACAACTCCAAAGCAAGCAAGCCTGTCACAACCGGGAACGAACATTTTCAGCACTAAATCGAATAAAAATGTTTGCCAGAAATACGGCAGGATAGGCTCGACTTTCAGCATTAGCTTCGATGGCGATAGAAAAGGAGGAAAGAAAGGAGGATGGATATTGTGTACAGGTAAAAAGATTTTTTGGTGAGTAAAATATGGCTATATTCCGAAATAATATTTCCATTGTGGGCTCGGTTCTGATATCTGAAAAGCGCCAGTGTTTGTATTTAATCACTAAATGCTGCTAGGAAGTGGATTTTAAAATATGGCTATATTCCTAAATAATATTTCAATTGTATTGAGGATGAGGTTATTATTGATGATTTTTATGTGTCACAAGCTGTAGCTGCAGTAGAGGTTTTATAGCCATAAAATAGTTTTTGAGGGTTGGATTGATTCTGACAGTTGAAGGCGTCCTTAGGAAATTCACGGACCGCCGCTGATGTGTGTGTATGTATATCTATTTATCCATCTATCTATTTATCCATCTATCTATTTATCTATCTATCTATCTATCTATCTATCTATCTGTCTCTCTCTCTCTCTCTCTCTCTCTCTCTCTCTCTCTCTATCTCTCTCTATCTCTCTATCTCTCTATCTCTCTATCTCTCTATCTCTCTATCTCTCTATCGCTCTCGCTCGCTCTCGCTCGCTCTCGCTCGCTCTCGCTCGCTCTCGCTCGCTCTCGCTCGCTCTCTCTCTCGCTCTCTCTCGCTCTCTCTCGCTCTCTCTCGCTCTCGCTCGCTCTCGCTCGCTCTCGCTCGCTCTCTCTCGCCCTCCCGCCCTAAACAATAAAAGACTATATATATATATATATATATATATATATATATATATATATATATATATATATATATATATATATATATATATATATTCTTTTATTGTTTACGGCTAGCTTTGTAAACTGCTTTGCTACATGTGGTCCCATTTATCATCCATAGAGGACAAATCTTCTGCCAAATGACTCCTTGAAATTTTCTCAACAGTTAAAACAGTATGCAGAGATTCAAAGAGCAATGGAACGCCAGCTGTCTGGACACAAGCATTTAAGATAGCATATTTGCAGTTCTCTCATAATAAGACATTTCTGCTAAGTGACATGATTGATTATGGAGAACAGAGTGGCTTTTATAAGTTCTGTAAGTGCTCTTAACACAAATCAAAGCTTTCATCCTTGTAACATGTCTATTTTGGATGTGGTAATTGGCCTCTTTATCAAATTTTTCCATCATAACAACAACAACAAAAACTATTAATGATGGAGTGACAAAAAAAAATTTGCACAGACTCACTGAAACTGACTGGGTTAATTCAATAACCTTAGTGGTTCTTATGGCCTCTTTTGTAAATTAAGCTTAACTGCTTAATTGCCCTTCTGTAAGTGGTTGTTGTGCTGCCAGCATGAAAAGGGCTGTCCGCCCTAAATTTTAGCAAAATTACCCAATGAAAAACCAAGTGATACCTTTCAGGATTTTATTGCTCAATTTAAATTATGGGAATTTGAAGTGGTCAATGGATCGGAAAAAAGTTATGATAATTGGTTTCATAATTTTTGTGCAAATGAGAAAAATTCTTGCAACAGCAGCTCTCTAGGCATTTTCAGGCATGGAAACTGACCATCCGATACCCTTTGTTATTAAGCAGGTCTAAGTCCAACAGAAAGGGTTGGTGTGTGTATTATATGAGTAATGCATTAAGCAAAAAGTCCATGTTAAACATATGAGCTTGGACAGCACAAGATTTATGATGATAGCTGCAGAAATTATGCTTTTCTCCCCCTCTAAGGCATTTAAATTATGTAATTATTGCCAGCTGCTTTTCATTTGTGGCAGTTGTTAATTGGGGCCCACGACTTCGAGTTGAAGTTCTAGATCACGCTCTCTCCCTCCGTTCACTGCCAACCTCTTGCTCTTTTTCTGGCACTTACTCAACCACTCACTCACAAACTCATTCACTCAATCAGTCAGTCACTCACACACTCATTCACTCACTCCCTCACAGGTCCACAGTAACAATTATGATTGGACAAAAATCCTTAGCCAAACGAATTTGTATTTCAAAGATTCCAACCACCGTTAGACCGAAAAAGGAACCGTTGGAGTTGATCCCACTAGAATAAATGAGATAACGCGATGTGTTTGCTTTGACCGAGGGTTAGCAACCATAGGTTCTGGAGCTTCATGCGGCAATTAAGCGCTGCCCTCATGGCTCGCTGCAGCTTTTCAAAAATGATTAAAATTAGTATAGAAATATGTTTTATCTAAATACATTTTCTGGAGGAGGACAAACATAACACAAACATTCTTAAAATTTTCCAATGCTATAAGAATGTGTAGACCAAATATTAAATTTTAACATTTCTATCAACAAAGATTTGGGTTATAGCCTACAACACCCAATTCTATATGCAGGGCGGGATACTAGGGAGGTCACTGTTATGAACAAACCGGCGACAGTGTGGTGGGCCATGGATTCCATGAAAAAATAAATAACTGAGGAAAACAGGATTCAACTTTTCTTGGACCAAATCATGCCATATTCATTGCCAATGCAGAAGCATTGCCTGAAGGTTTGCTTTGTAGCGAGAAGTTGTCAAATAACAAAAAGTTGTGGAAAGACATTTTTATGTAGGCATGCTACATTAGCAGCCAAGTACCCAGTTGCGAAAGAGAGTAAGAGTGTATTACCATATTTTCACACCTATAGTGCGCACTTAAAAATCTAAAATGGTTCTCTGAAATGGACGGGGTGCCCAATCAGTCGGTGTGCCTTGTGCATACACTAAATTCAAAATTCTCTCTCTATATATATATTGCTATATGACCCTGACCGCTCGACTGTCTGTGTGCATTTCTTGCCGACGCACTACTTGTATATAAAGAATAGGACTAATGTTGTGAATGAGGGATGGTGTAACAATAGCACTTTCCTGGATAGACATTCATTGTTCCCGAGACATAGAACTCATGTCGGTGAGATGCAGCCCCTTCTTTCTACCCAGAGAGATAGCCGTTGTCATCATCACTGTTGTCTACATCACACCGGACGCTAAGGTAAGTATCGCTCTCTCCCAACTAATGGACACAATTAACAATCACCGGAATGCATACCCGAGTGCCATGCACATAATTGCAGGAGATTTTAATCAGGCAAATCTCAAAACTGTTCCGCCAAAATTTTATCAGCACGTGAAATATCCAACAAGAAAGGATAAAACTCTGGATTATGTTCACTCGAACATCAAAGTTGCATACAGAGCCATACCACACTTAGTTTTCCAGTCATGTCTCTTTGTTCTTAGGCCCAGCTTACACTCCCTTTAACCGACAAACAAAGCCACAAAGGCGAATCATTATCACATCGCCTGACGACCCCCTTCCCTGACTCCAAGATTGCTTTGAACAGACAGTGTGAAACTTTCCACCATGAGAACCTGGGAACATTCACAGAAACAGCACTGTCTTACATCAAGTACTGCATGCCTACATTCACTGTGGAGAACACCATCCAGGTGTACTCAAACCGGAAACCGTGGATGACCATGACTGGCTTGACCTGGGAAACGTGAAAGGTGGGGTGGGTGCGGAAGGGTGTTGGGAGCTTGAGGTGCATGGCGCATGAGTTTATCGCTTCTTCAGTTTCGTTGGGGGGGACACCTACCGGGACTCGGTCCTAAGAGGGATGTCTCAGGTGGACAGCCATACCTTTAGACCGACGACGTAGGCTGGTGCCGGAGCACAACGGCGGTTGGCCTGCCTTTGGGCACGGGTGGAAGCGTGTTGAAGCGCAGCCCAGGCTTTTTCCCAAATATGGCCGCATCTGCTCAGGCATGCCTGGACGGAGGGCACAGCAATATCTGCAACCAGGTAAGGAAAGAAGGGGGGTTGAGAGCCGAGGGAAGTCTCAAAGGAGGCCAGGTTGGCAGTGGAACTAGGGTGGTACTCAATCCAGGGTAGCTGGTCGCTCCAGGTGCTTGGGTCAGAATGAGTGGTGCAGCAAATTGCTGCCTCCAACTGCTGATTGGTGCGCTCACACTGACCGTTAGTCTGAGGATGATAACCCAAGGAGAGGCTAGTGATGTTAAGGTCAGAGACGATGTCGGCCGGGATGCCATGCAGGCGTAAAACATGCTGTGTAAGGAGGTTGGCCGTCTCCTGGGCCGAAGGTAGTTTGCGGAGGGCGATGAAGTGTGCAGCTTTGGAAAACCGGTCAACTATGGTTAGTATGACAGTGTTAGGAATGCCTGTGACGAAGTCAATCGCAATGTGAGACCAGGGACGACTAGGAATCGGGAGTGGATGGAGTAGACCGGGAAGGCAGACACGAACGATCGCGTATCTTCCCTTTTTGTCGGCCACCAAAAGCGTTGGCGCAACACCGCCAGTGTGCGGGCATCTCCTGGGTGGCAGGTCAGGCGGGAGGTGTTGGCCCATTCAAGCACATTGGAACATATTGGGCTCGGAACATACAGGTCTTTCTGCATACCCTGTCTTGGGTCCGACTCAGAATCTTGGGCACTCAGTACCTCGCCTCCAGCCCAATCCTCATACTTGCCACAATACAGGAGGGATAGTTGGTGGCTCCTCCTCCAAGTTCGTGGGATGGAAAATGCGGGATAACGCATCAGGTTTCCCATTTCTGGAACCTGGGATATAAGATACTGTGAAATTAAACCTACTGAAGATGGTGGTCCACCTGGCCTGGCGAGGGTTCAGCCTCCAGGCCGACTTGAGGTATTCAAGGTTCTTGTGGTCGGTTAGAAACACGAAAGATTGACTAGCCCCTTCCAGGTGGTGCCGCCATTCCTCCAGGGCCATCTTCACCACGAGCAGTTCCCAGTCCCCAATGCCATAGTTTGGTTCCGCTGGAGACAGCCTACGGGAAAAGAAAGCGCAGGGGTGCAACCTTCCATCCGTTTGTTTGTGCTGGGAGAGGACAGCCTACCTCCGAGGCGTCGACCTCCATCTGAAACTGCAATTTTAGGTTTTTCACCTTCAATTGTGTCTTTTTTCTTATATTTCAATCCCCAGGTTTGATAAATTACATTGCGTGTCCAAATGCTGTCCAATTTTAGTATCCATTCTGGCCCGCAAGTCAAAAAGTTTGACCACCCCTGGTATAGACAAACTTGCCTCTTTTATACTATTATTGTCCCAAATTAAACACATTATCAATAAGCTGCCATTGACGGCGGTGGACGTCCGGCTGCCATTGACGGCGATGGACGTCCGGCTGCCATTGACGGCGATGGACGTCCGGCTGCCATTGACGGCGATGGATGTCCGGCTGCCATTGACGGCAATGGACGTCCGGCTGCCATCCATTCTTTTTGACTTGCGGGCCAGAATGGATGGCAGCCGGACGTCCATCGTCGTCAATGTATGTAATGTTGTTTTGAATTCTTAATTTTATGTTAATTAGATTGCGCTCTCTGCCTCTGTTGTCTATTGATAGCTTCCTCTTGTTCCCCTGCTTTCAACACAGATTTTGTATGCTTGTTATTCATTTTTAGACATTAATACATTATTTTCTTATAATTTTCTCTCATTTTTGTGTTTCTTACATCTTCCATACAAAATTGGCACACTTTGACCAAAGGGTTTTATCATTTTTACTTGTACACAAAATCCATCCTCCTTTCTTTCCTCAAGATTTCCATTACTCTGTCATACTCTGTCAAGGACAGCAAGCTCGTGCTTGAATAGGGAGTGGATATTCCCCCCATTCCCTCCCGCTCCCATGTTGATAATTGTCGCAAAAGAGTCTATTGTGAGCAACATTAACATACGTACATAACTGCTGAGTTCTGTCAAGAGCCTGGATAAAAGGTTGTTCGCAGGAGGTTGACTCCCTGAAAAGGGATCTTGGAGCAAAAATTTTGAACACCTTCAGTAGACCTACTTGGACCACTTCTTTCCAATCAACACCAAAATGGGCTCAAGCAATGGAGAATCTGAACGGCAAAATGAATTGCTGATGAAAATAAGAATTGCACATGCCGAAGGACTTGATTGGCAATGGGAGCTGAGGAAATATGTTATAGCTTATCAGAGAATGGAACATCCACCCACCGGCAAGAGCCCAGCTGAACTCTTGTTCATCAAAATGAGAGCAAAATTACCAGACATTGGAGAAGCGCAAACTACTCCCTTGGATGCATGTGACAAAGATGCTGAACGGAAAGGCAAAAATGTATGTAGACAAGCGAACAGTGGTCATAGGAGAGACTGTATTGGTTCAACAAGACGAAGTAGACAAGTTTATTACACCATTGAATGAAACTTCCCACAAAGTTGTGAACAAAATGGGAAACCAAGTCATTGTTCACTCACTAACTGAAACTCAGTATCATAGAAATTTGACACTTGTAAAGAAATATGAGTTTGATGAATCCATAGTAAATGGTGGACATTAAACAATAGACAGTGTGAAAATAGAAATACTCAAAAAGGATAAAATACTGTACCCAAACAAACCAAGAAGAGCACTACAGGTTAAAGGTAGGTTAGGCCATTAAGCCTCAAAGAATTAGAAAGATACTAGACAGATTTCATGATTTTTGGTGTGAAAAAAAGCATAATACAAAAGAATGCTAAAGAAAAAATTAAAGGTTCCTAGGATATAAATAAACTAGATATTACAATGTTCGGTAGTCAGACTAAAATATAGTTTAAATGTGAAACATGTTAATGTAGGTGTACATTGTTTCTAAGGAAAAGGGAATGTTGTGTACATGTGTGCAATGTGTGTCTGGATGCATTTATTCGAGTGTAATGCGCACATTTTTTCCCAAAAAACTGAAGCAAAGTTCGGATGCGCGTTATACATGAGGTCTTTGCTTTTATGACCAAATCGCAAGGTTGTTGGAGGTTTCTACGTCTACCATTTTGAATTTTCCTTTCTCAATCCAATTCTCGTCACACCGGAGATTTCAGGAGAGAAGAGAAGGCAAGATGGCGGACAACACACACACTGGCAGTGTTTTGTCAAAGTGTTACAAAAATGTATTAAAACTGCGGCTATCCCCAGGGAAAGCCCCGATGACCGGGCAGGGCACGGAGGATAAACTGCCCCGGCACGGGGTCGGGCACGAAGGATAAGCGGCCCCGGGAAAAGTCTCCGATGACCAGGCAGGGCACAGAGAATAAACTGCCCCGGCACCGAGGATAAGCGTTCCCGCCACGGAAGAAAACCCGCCCCGGCAAATAAATGCTTAAAAATGCACTTCAAGCAGGGGCGAGTGCACACAAAATGCTGAAGCTTTTCAGATTTTATTTTAAAGCAACAGGCGCCCTTCCAAATTCCGCCCGGGGTGCTCCTTTCCCGGGGAACAGAGCCCTCGGAGATTGTTTTGTCATGGCGGCATGTGTTCAGCATTTGCCAGTTAGCAGTACCGGTCCAATCCTTGGTGAGTGTAGGAAAAAGTGACATAAAAACATACACGGTGCGCGTTATACTAGAATACATACTCTTACTGGGTGGGGTTATAAATAAAGGAAACCACCAAGAGCAAGGGATTGAAAATTGTGCAATGTGAGCATGGAACCAATAAACCATAGAAAATGCAATGCATTTTCCTGAATTCAATTCAGAATTTTGTACGTAATTAATTATATTAACTAATTATTATTACTTTGTGTAATGCTCTGTCTTGTTTTACGATCTCATGTTGGTGTCTTGTCATTAGTTTTATTATTGGGTACTTGGCTAAAATTTTGTTTTTGTCAGACTTTTTTCTTGTGTTAATCAGGTATTTGCATCTTTGCCATCCGTATCTCATCAATTTGCAATGTTTTTAGTACACTTTTCTTTCACACTGTGTTGAATTATGTGTCTGCGCCCAGTGTTAAGTTGCTCTGAATCTTGATGTATGTAAATTAAGTATTTTACATATTATTTCAGTCTGTTTCCCTGTTTGTTTGTCAAATTGTTTCAACAAAAGTTGTCTTTGAATATTTTGTACAGACTTGTCATTCTTACCTGTTCCCTTGTATTCTAACTTTTGCTATCATCCCCACAAAAAGCCTCAAACAATGACAATCAAGCCTCTAATACACCGTGAAGAAAACTGCTGTATTGTGAATACAAAGCATACCGCAAACTCAGTGATGAAAAAAAATCATATCAGGAGAGAGTTGTAGTTTGCATTTGTGTATGTGAGCTGATCTGACAGGTTTGACATTTTACTCATGGAAATGATGCCCTCACAGAGCCATCAGTGTCAGGCAGTCCCCCCATATGTCAATCACAGATGAATTAAACTAACTGAAATGGTCGGCAAAAAAACTAAGTAAAATGCATGTTTTTCACATGGAGTCGGCAGCTGATTGGCCTGTCAAGGAGGGTAAGTGTTGAGAGGTGACACATATGATTACCTATGCATTACAGAAGATGATAAGGGTCTTTACAGTGCAAAGAATCTTCAAATAGCTGAGAAGCATTAACCCATCTAGGAGAATGATATATATAATTGAACTGTTTATGAAAGGTTCTATCCATCTATCAAACCATCTATCCGTCCATCTAAAATACACTGCACGTTACAATTGATTAAAAAAAACACGAATAAGAATAATTCACCAGATAACCTTCTTTTACAGTAACATAAACAGTTTGTGAAAATTAAATGCCAAAGAGAATAACACACCATAGAGATGGGATTTCAGGTAATTCAAATGATTGTGTGCTTTTTCAACTTCAGAGCCACTTGAAAAATGAGAGGAATTATCAGTATGTATATATATATATATATGTATATTTATATATATATATATATATATATATATATATATATATATGTGTGTGTATATATATATATATATGTCTCATCTCATTTTCTGAACCGCTTTATCCTTATTAGGGTCGCAGGGGGTGCTGGAGCCTATCACAGCTGACTCCGGGACAAAGGCGGGGGACACCCTGAATCGGTGGCTGGCCGATCGCAGGGCACAAGGAGATGGACAACCATGGACACTCAAACCGATACTTAGGGGCAATTTAGAGTGACCAATCAGCCTACAATGCATGTCTTTGGAATATAGGAGGAAACCGGAGTACCCGGAGGAAAGCTACGCAGGCCCGGGGAGAACATGCAAACTCCACACAGATGGACATGACCTGGTTTTGAACCCAGTACCCAAGAGCTGTGAGGCCACCGGGCCGCCCATGTATATATGTGTGTGTCATGTTTTGTTTGGGAGTTTGGTTGAGGTCTGTGCGTGTCTCCCTTGTGTGTGCTGTCTGGGTGATGTGCGTCCCTTTTCGCTCCCCTTCCTAATGTGACCAGGTGTGTTTGATTGATAATTATCCCTTGTGCGTCTATTTATACGTTGCGTCCTGGTATGCCTGTTGTCGGAGTATTGCTTCTTGCTTGTGCTTCGTTTGGTCATGTTGTCTCCCTGTCAGTGCGTGTCTATCCCCGTTAGGTTTGTTTGTTTATTGATTTTTACTGACAAGACTGACAACCAAAAGACCGGCGACATTATTGATTTTTACAAAGTCCTAAGTTTGTATGGCTTTTCTGTTAGTTCTTATTAAAACCTCCAGTTTTGTGCTCCAGCACTCCTATTTCCGTCTACTGCATCTTTGGGTCCGACCTCACCGCACACCCGAGTCGATTCATGACAGAATACTCCGACCAATAATGGATCCAGCAGGATCATACCTACGGCGCGGGATCGCTCACTGGGCTTCTCCCAGTGAGCTGCCGGGAGGCCACCGTCGTCAGCGTGAACGCCGAAGACGACCAGCCCGTCACCCGACCAGCCCACACCCACTTCGGCCGACATTGGACGAGCTCGGAATCTCGACACCGGAAGAGCTCGGCTTTGATGACTCAGAACGTGAAGTCCGTGTACCTACATGTTTGCTTAATCCGTCCATTTAATTTTGCCTTTATGAAGTTCTTTTGCTTGTAAAATATTGATGAACCCAATAAAGGACAGTTTATCTGTAACGCAGCTCTCCATGACAGCTGGATGACGGCGACCACCTTGAAGTTAGACAATATAACATAGGGCATGGGAAGAGGAGGACCGTCGCTTACAGGTACCCGCTCCAACTAACCAGGATTGCATGCCCACGCCGGAGCCCCGCACCCTCGCGCCTACACCGGAGCCCCACACCCTCGCGCCTACACCGGCCTCGCTATCATGTGCCTACTGTTTGCCGCCTCTTTGCGGGCCGGCCGGGACGACCAATCGATAGAACTGTGTGCCACTTCTTTGCGGGCCGGCCAGGACGGCCCCCCGATGGACCTGTTTGCCGCTTCTTTGCGGGCCGGCCGGGTCGCCTCCCAACTGGGGTTTTGTTTTTGTTTTCAAGTTTCGGACGGCACGCTTGCCCTCCTCCGAGCCCCCTGCGTACCTTCCATTTGTTTTTGTTGTTGGACTTGTTGCATTTGGGGACATCTGGGTACTGTCATGTTTTGTTTGGGAGTTTGGTGGAGGTGTGTGCGTGTCTAAGTTGGGTGTGCTGTCTGGTTGATGTGTGTCCCTTTTCACTCCCCTTCCTAATGTGACAAGGTGTGTTTGATTGATAATTATCCTTTGTCCTGGTATGCCTGTTGTCGGAGTATTGTTTCTTGCTTGTGCTTGCAATGTTGTCTCCCTGTCAGTGTGCGTACGTTCTATCCCCATTATGTTTGTTTCTTCATTGATTTTTACTAAGTCCTATGTTTTTTATGGATTTTCTGTTAGTTCTTATTAAAACCACCAGTTTTGTGCACTAGCACTCCTGTTTCCATCTACTTCCTGCATCTTTGGGTCCAACCTCGCTGCACAACCGAGGCGATTCATGACACACACACACACACAGGTGATTCATGCACGATACACACATACACACACGCACACACGCACACAGGCACGTACGCACACACACACACGCACACACGTACATAAATACATGCGTGTGCGGTCGATTGGTCGCCGTCTTTTGGTCGCCGGTCTTTTGGTCGCGGTCGTGGCGACCAAAAGACCGCGACCAAAAGACCGCGACCAAAAGACCGCGACCAAAAGACCGCGACCAAAAGACCGCGACCAAAAGACTGACAACCAAAAGACCGGCGACAAAACAAGGTAAAACAACACGGTCTACGCATCAATAAAAGCAACAATGGCCATGAGCAATTTCACTGAGCCGACGTGTGAGTGTATAAGAGTTTGAATGTACATGCGTTGTCCCTTTAAGAAGCTATGTCAGTCAGGGTCTTAACAAGTTCTCCAACAAAAAAACAATAAAAGTCCGGGAAATTTGGAGCTTTTCTTTAGCCTAATAATTACTAGGGCATTAAGTATGACTAAATAGTAATTCACAGTTTGTATTTAGGGAATTTGAGCAACGATTTAAATGGTAATTATCACTTACCTTCCGGGCGACCAAAAGACCGGCGACCAATCGACCGTGTACCCATACATACCAGTGGTGTGCCGTCAGGGCCTTCGAGGCCTTCTCTGCTGGCCTAAGAAATATCTGAATCATATATTATATTTTGTCCATCAATACTTAAATAATTCCAAATTGTCTGTTAGCTTCCTTTCATTGCTTTTCCCCCTGGTTGCACTGCTTCCAGATGTGTGTTTTCATATTGAAGTATTTAACCAATCACATTTCAGCCATTATTTGTTGCCAGGGTCAGAAATCTGCCTCCTGGCCCTCACAATCAGCTCTGCAGGCTCTGCTGCATTAAACAAGCGTCGATAAAACTGTTGCTTTAACCAATCAGAATTCGATTTGGGGACACCAAGGCTTCTCGCATGCGTAGGGATACGTCATTGCCTTCTCGCAGGCGTAGGGATACGTCATTGCCTTCTCTCAGGCGTAGGGATACGTCATTGCCTTCTCACAGGCGTAGGGATACGTCATTGCCTTCTCGCAGGCGTAGGGATACGTCATCGCTTTCACCAACTATGATTGGCTGGTGATAGAGCGGACTAGCCAGAGCTACCAAACTGTATCTGGAGCGAGTTGCACAAGCAAATATATTGTTGTGTTGATTTAATAGCGTTTTTGTCAACCCGCAATGGCTGAAGGAGGAGAAGAAATGGATTTGTTTGCAGATTTACTGTCAAAGCCATTTTCAAGACGGACTTTTCAAGAAAAAAAAGCTGGACATCATTAGGAAAAGTCAGACAAATCCAAAGCAAGCAAGCCTGTCACAACCGGGAACGAACATTTTCAGCACTAAATCAAATAAAAAAGTTTGCCAGAAATACGACAGGATAGGCTCGACTTTCAGCATTAGCTTCGATGGCGATAGAAAAGAAGGAGGAAAGAAAGGAGGATGGATATTGTGTACAGGTAAAAAGGATTTTTGTTGAGTAAAATATGGCTACCGAATTTTCATGACTATATGGTGCACCGCATTTAAAGGCGCAGTGTCAGTAACGAGTGCTATTTCTGTATTTGACACACACACAGGACGCACCGCATTTAAAGGCGCAGCCAGGCATGGCAAAACATACACCAGCTTAAATATACGGACACACGCTAAAAACACGTTTTTAAAAAGGCAACACAAGCAAACCTGAGTTCGGTTGTACTTTATTTAGCCATTTTACAATGGACTCACGTCATCATCACCCACAAATCCATCAAAGTCCTCATTTTCTGTGTCCGAATTGAACAATTGTCCAAATGAGTCATCAAAAATGCCGGGTTCCCTCTCTTCGTTTTCTGAGTCACTGTCTTTGCCATGTGGCTCCACATAAATGATGCCGGCTTTGGCAAAACCTCGAACAACCGTGCAAGCAGACACGTTAGTCCAGGCGGCCACAATCCACTCGCAATTAGTAGCGTAACTAGCCCGGCGCTGCCTGCCACCCTTCGTAAACCTGTGTTGATGCCGATGTCCAGCGGTTTTCAAGCATCTGTTGTTAGTGCCTTTAACAACCATGCAAGCAGACATGTTAGTCCAGGCGGCCACAATCCACTCGCAAATAGTGGCGTAACTAGCCCGGCGCTGCCTGCCACCCTTCGTAAAGCTGTGTTGATGCCGATGTCCAGCGGTTTTCAAGCATCTGTTGTTAGTGCCTTTAACAACCGTGCGAGCAGACACGTTAGTCCAGGCGGCCACAATCCATTCGCAAACAGTAGCATAACTAGCCCGGCGCTGCCTGCCACCCTTCGTAAAGCTGTGTTGATGCCGATGTCCAGCGGTTTTCAAGCATCTGTTGTTAGTGCCTTTAACAACCGTCCAAGCAGACACGTTAGTCCAGGTGGCCACAATCCATTCGCAAATAGTGGCGTAACTAGCCCGGCGCTGCCTGCCACCCTTCGTAAAGCTGTGTTGATGCCGATGTCCAGCGGTTTTCAAGCATCTGTTGTTAGTGCCTTTAACAACCGTCCAAGCAGACACGTTAGTCCAGGCGGCCACAATCCTTTCGCAAATAGTGGCGGAACTAGTCGGCGCTTTAGTTAAACCTCCGGGAATGACGGCAAGCTCAGAGTTCATTTTCGTGACTTGGTTTTTCACCGCTGCTTCAGGAGGCCTTAGAAACCAAACCGAAATTGTTTTGCAATAAACACATGCCCACACTATATACGGGTACCTTGTAGGGGCGTGCCTTTAGCGTCTGACCCCACCCACGTCCGCCTTCTCTCTATATAAGGAAAGCGTGTCGGCAAGAAGTGTTCTCAGTCACGCTTTAGAGCAGGGGTAGGGAACCTATGGCTCGGGAGACATATGTGTCTCTTTCCATGGGTACATATCGCTCTCCACTAACCTGTGAGGTAAAATATGGAAATCATTGGTGAGAGAGCTGAGTCCCGAACGCACTAACAAGAGCGTCACTGCGGCGTCAACACTACCTGTACCCCTATTTTAATCATAATTTTGTTTTTTATTACTCTTCTGCATCATGCATGATATCATTGATACTGATTTTATAAGCCACCACATAACAATGTTGTCAAAAGAAATCAGATACTTTTGTACGTTAAAAGTGATGAAATGACAAAAAAAATAAAAATTACACTTTCATATATTTTTACTTTTCAATTCCGAGAATGGCTCTCAAGAAATAACATTAGAAAACATTAATTGTTTATGGCTCTCTCTGTCAAAAAGGTTCCCGACCCCTGCTTTAGAGCTTACACACGGCGCTCCGAATAAGGCGACCTGCATAGGGCGCCCTGTCTATTTTGGAGAAAATTTAAGACTTTTTAGTGCGCCTTATATTCGTGAAAATACGGTATATTCCTAAATAATATTTCAATTGTATGAGGTTATTAGTTATGATTTTTTTATGTCGCAAGCTGTAGCTGCAGTAGAGGTTTTATAGCCATAAAATAGTTTTTGAGGGTTGGATTGATTCCGACGGCTGAAGGCGTCGCTAGGAAATTCTCGGACCGCCACACACACACACACACACACACACAGTGGGGCAAATAAGTGTTTTGGGGCTGTTGTTGGGCAACACGGACTTTCAACTCCCTCCAAAGATTTTCTAGGGTTGAGATCTGGAGACTGGCTAGGTCACTCCAGGACCATGAATTGCTTCTTACAAAGCCACTCCTTTTTTGCCCTGGCTGTGTGTTTGAGATCATTGTCATGCTCAAAGACCCAGCCACGTCTCATCTTCAATGTCCTTGCTGATGGAAGGAGATTTTCAATCAAAATCTCTCAAAACATAGGCCCATTCATTCTTTCCTTTACACAGATCAGTCGTCCTGGTTCCTTTGCAGAAAAACAGCCCAAGGCATGATGTTTCCACCCCATGCTTCACAGTGGGTATGGTGTTCTTTGGATGCAATTCAGTATTCTTTCTCCTCCAAACACGAGAACCTGTGTTTCTACCAAAAAGTTCTACTTTGGTTTCATCTGACCATAACACATTCTCCCAGTCCTCTTCTGGACCATCCAAATGCTATCTAGCGAACCGCAGACCGGCCTGGATGTGTACTGGCTTCAGCAGGGTGACAGAGCAGGATTTGAATCCCTGGTGGCGCATTATGTTACTGATAGTAGCCTTTGTTACTGTGGTCCCAGTTCTCTGTAGGTCATTCACTATGTCCCCCAGTGTGGTTCTGGGATTTTTACTCACCGTTCTTGTTATCATTTTGACGCCACGGGGTGAGATCTTGCATGGAGCCCAACATCGAGGGAGATTATAAGTGGTCTTGTATGTCTTCCATTTTCTAATAATTGCTTCCACAGTTGAGATCTTGGCCATAGTGGAGTTTGGAGTGTGAGAGACTGAGGTTGTGATCAGGTGTCTTCTGATAGATCTGTAAAAACAGCTTCAAGAGCAGGTTAAGAAAGTGAGATCAATTTAAAGGAAATAGGTTTATTACCAGACTGCAGGATGAGGAGAGAGCTCTATCAGTGGAGAACTGCTCAGCCTGGTGTCCTTTGCAACTCTCTCTCTGAATGAACAGTGGGTCAGTCTTTTTATAGGCAAACAGAGTATAGTATTGTTTCTATGACAACGACCAAACTTTGGGCAAAGTCTGATTAATCAGTGTCAAGTCTCTATGACAACGACCAAACTCTGGGCAAAGTCTGATTAATCAGTGTCAAGTCTCCATGACAATGACCAAACTCTGGGCAAAGTCTGATTAATCAGTGTCAAGTCTCTATGACAACGACCAAACTCTGGGCAAAGTCTGATTAATCAGTGTCAAGTATCCATGACAACGACCAAACTTTGGGCAAGTTTCTTATGACAACGATGTTTCTATACTTACAAAAACTGATACAATATGAACAAGCAATTGCCAAACGACTTTTTCATTTTATCTTACAATTCTATACCGATGAGTTAAAACAGATGCTATTAATACAGGTAACGAGTGGAGACCTCGCTAGACCTCGTTAGAATAAGTTAGACCTCTTTGACAGCCAGAAATCTTGCTTGTTTGTAGGTGACCAAATACTTATTCTCGACTCTAATTTGGAAATAAAGAACCCGTTTCTACCAAAAAGTTCTACTTTGGTTTCATCTGACCATAACAAATTCTCCCAGTCCTCCTCTGGACCATCCAAATGCTCTCTAGCGAACCGCAGACCGGCCTAGATGTGTACTGGCTTCAGCAGGGTGACAGAGCAGGATTTGAATCCCTGGCGGCGCATTATGTTACTGATAGTAGCCTTTGTTACTGTGGTCCCAGTTCTCTGTAGGTCATTCACTATGTCCCCCAGTGTGGTTCTGGGATTTTATCATTTTGATGCCACGGGGTGAGATCTTGCATGGAGCCCCACATTGAGGGAGATTATCAGTGGTCTTGAAGTAAATAGGTTTATTACCAGACTGCTAATTTGGAAATAAATGCTTTAAAAATCAAACAATGTGATTTTCAGGTTTTTTTTCCACATTATCTCTCTCATGGTTGCGGTTTACCCATATTGACAATTACAGGCCTCGCCTCTCTAATCTTTTCAAGTAGGAGAACTTGCACAATTGTTGTTTGACTAAATACTTATTTGCCCCACTGTGTATATGTGTGTGCGCGTGCGTGCGTGAATGCGCGTGCGTGTAATAAACCAGCTTGGTTTTGAAGGCTCTGACGTTTGCTTGCATTTTATGCACGAATTGTTTTTTTCTTTGTAGCTTCACATTAGTCTCGTTCATGTGTGTCAGTATGTCCACAGTAAAAGCTAAATCACAAAGCCAGCTGTGTCATTCAGTTCATGATATTTGTCAGTGTTCTCAAGTGGCTCCAAAAACTAAATAATCTCCTGTCATTTGAGCTCCCTCATAGGTTTACATACTTTTCCAAAATTTAACCAGCGGACATTAGAATGTTAAAGTAAATCTGTGTGATCCACATCAGTTTCTTCAAGAACATTAATAAACTTATGATGGTGCAGTCCCCTCACTCGAATAAAGTTACTGAGTTTCACAACTAGCTTCACTACGTGGTCAAGCTGCAACATAGATTTACACACCGCTCCCTGGTGAATAATGCAGTGTAGGAAAATTACCTCCTGCTCAGGGTTGTCCTCTTTCACCCTGTCCTGAATTTTCTTTAACATCCTAACGTTTTTTCCTGTCAGATTTGGTGATCACTCTGTGGTTCTGTTGGCGAGCGCACTCCAATGTAACTTGTGGCTCGATATGTTAGCTGACACGCTGTTAAATAAACCCTCACCCCGTGTTTTTCCTTTCAAGGATATCCAAAAACTCCTCTCTTTTCTTGAAATTCTCATTAATCCCTGAGATAAAAACTAAAAGCTGAGCGTTGTCCTTTATATCATTGCTTTAGTCAAGTGCCAAAGAATACAATCTTAATGACTCCACGTGTAGCTTGCTAGTTAAGTGTTCATCCATTACTTTAATACGGCAAGTCACTGAACTGCAGGATATATGTTAATGTTAATGTTTTTTTCAAATTTGTTCTTGCTCTCAGGACATAAAATGCTTGCTGTCTCTACCATGCACTCTTTAAGAAACTCCCCTGTGGAGAAAGGCTTACTGGCTTTTGCTAGTTTGAATGCCAGTAAATAACCCGTGCTTGCTCCTTGGATTGTTGATTGAAGTTGCTCGAATAAAGATGTTTTGCTCAGCCTGCAAGATAGCAACCTCATTTGACCAGTAGCAGAGCGGTAATTGGAAAATTGCTCTCTCAAGTCAGTGCGCCTGCGTTGCACTTGGTATTGAAATGCCGTCATTATAATTCTAAATTAAATGAATGCAATCATTTACATCGAACCTTAAATCTGTACCATTCTTATTAATTAATTAGATTAAAAAATAACGGGCCGGATCTGGCCCATGGGCCGTAGTTTGCCCACCCCTGCACTAGACTAACTGCTTGAAACATGCATAAATCTGTTTTTTTAAGTGTGAGAGAATCCATAAGATGTTTGATATGATTACAGGTGTATCAGACCACAACCTCATCCTGTTCTCAAGAACGTGTCCTAAAAATAGATACTAATGGCTCAGAAAACCATATCACGGCAGATGAGCGTACAAAAATGGGAGATCCCAAATTTAACACAGGGCCTAAACAATATCAATTGGGACGATTATCTCTACCATAATCATGCTAAGGACTGCTGCAACATTTACATACAGTTGTGGTCAAAAGTTTACATACACTTGTGAAGAACATAATGTCATGTCTCTTGAGTTTCCAGTTATTTCTACAACTCTGATTTTTCTCTGATAGAGTGATTGGAACAGATACTTCTTTGTCACAAAAAACCTTTATGAAGTTTGGTTCTTTATGACTTTATTATGGGTTAACAGAAAAAGTGATCAAATCTGCTGGGTCAAAAATATACATACAGCAACACGAATTAGCAATTTTGGTGACTTAGAAATTTGTGTCAGTGAAATGAGCTTCTATTCTATTGAGCTTCTATGAGCTGTCTATTATCCAAGACAGTGTCTGCATTTACAAGAAAAATTAAACCAAAACCATTGAAAAAAAATCACCTCCAATGGTTAAATGAAGACATACAGGCATTAATGGAAAAAAAGAGATCATGCTCTCAAAATATCACTTAAAAGAAAAAAAATAATAACAGACATATTTACTTATCTAAGAAATAAGGTAATAAAAGAAATTCGAATGCAAAATCTATTTTTTTATAAACATAATTAATACTACTAAAGGGAACACTAAAGAGATCTGGAAAAATATTTTTTTTTAAACCTGGCAGGAAATACTTCAAAGCACAGAGAAATAAAGGAACTACAGTTGAAGAAAACAATTTGTGAGCCAAGGGCCATCGCTACAACTTACAATTATTTTTAGACAAGGTTAAAGAACACCTAACATCCCTCAGATAGAATATCACCCACCAAAACCACTGAACACCAATGAACCCATTCTTATTCTGCACATCGTTTCACAGTCACAAGATGAGAAAGCTGTCTCATCTCAAAAGCTCCTTGGGAAAAGATGCATCTAATATGGATGTAACATTTCCTAAACACCACAAAGAATCTCTCATATGACCATTAACCACTACGTATTGTGAACAAATCCTTAATCGAGAGTATCTTCCCTGAACCCAGGAAGTGCTCAGTTATAACACTCGTCCTTAAATCACAGAACCCCGCAATAACCAAAAACTGTGCTACTTGTTTGTATGTATGACTATGTACGTATGTGTCATCATTTACCTTCAACCTCCACAAAGGACTAAAGATGGAATTTAGCCCTCGGCTACAAACTTACATTTTTTTGTATTTACGTATGTTCATTGACATGAATATGAATATTAATGTGCTGTCGTTTTAGTGAATAAATCAAACTCATCTGCCCACACGCTCAGCACCGGCTCACCCTAAGGCTGAGTCCACTACTTTACTTGCTCTACACACAAAACTGCAGGCCCACAAACCCTGAGAACATCATTGTGAAATTTATGAATGGCACGACGGTGGTGGGGATGATCCCAGAAGGGAATTATTGTGGAATTAGATCTAATGAATCCAGTATGCATAGGTTGTGTAAGACCAGTGAGTCTAAAGGAACATCCTGTGCATACTGACTAGAGTCAGGTTGACCTGCAACGGGAACGTTCTAGAACGGTATGCTTTTGCCAAAACGATGACTAAAGAATGCAGCTGCGCCCTATTCAGCTGATAATGGGCCTATAAAAGATGTCGCGCTTTTGCAATAAAGTTGGTCTCTTGCCTCCTGTCTGAAGCAGAACCCGTCTGAGCATGCAGTCTGTTCGAACTTCAATAGAAAGAGACGGCCTACAGAGATAAGGTCCTTAGACTCACCGAGTGGTGAGCTCTCACCAACCTGACGCTGAACGTTTCCAAAACCAGAGAACTCATCCTCGCCGTCCGACGGACGTACATCAACGGCGAATGTGTGGAGTGAGTGGAGACTTTCAAATTCCAGGGGATCTAAATCTCTGCTGACCTCATTGGGCAGCAAACACCACAGCAATCAGCAAGAAGCCACAGCAGAGTTTACATTTTCAGAGAGTACTCAACTTACAGAGGGTGATCAACACAGCCCAAAAGATAATCAACTGCCCCCTGTGCACCATCTACAAATCCTGGAGCTTAGGAAGGGAAAAGAACATCATAAAACACAATACACATCCTGGCTTCCACCCCTTTAACCTTCTGCTCTTTGACAGGTGCTACAGGACCATAACAACCAAAACAAACTGACTCAAGGAGAGTTTTTTCCCAAGAGCTGTCGCCATACTCAACTCTAGTTCTACACTGAGGATGTCAGGGCCAGACAAGTGGGCGGTTGCGCCTGTCATCCAATTACAGGTCCAGCACCTAATGTTCTAAGCAGCAGCAGATGTGGCTAATCACAGCCACGGAGCTATTTAAACAGCCCAGAGCTGAACGACGGGGCTGGATCGTCTTAATCAGTTATCTACTCTCTCGCGTTAGCTCCTTGTTTTTGCCTTCTCTGATCTTCGACCTCTTGTGTTTGCCCTAGGACCACGAGTACGATCCCGACCAGGATTACGACCACGACCACCTTTCTCGCCTCACGGATCCCGTACCTCTGCCTTGGACCGTTTCCAGGGACGTCACGGCTCTCAACTCTCGCCTGCCTACAGTACTCTCGCTTGCACTCGCTCTGTCAGGGTGAATTGCAATAAAGTGCCATTATCACCAGTAAAGCTGTCTTTATGCCTACTTCGGGGCCTTCGCCTAAAACCCCTAACAGCACAATACAGCCAGACATGGACCCCACGGACTCAAACCAAACCCCCGCCGATTAACCAACACCGCTGATGGACCAGCCCAGCCTGGTGTTCGCAAA
This sequence comes from Stigmatopora argus, assembly GCF_051989625.1. Lineage (NCBI taxonomy): Eukaryota > Metazoa > Chordata > Actinopteri > Syngnathiformes > Syngnathidae > Stigmatopora > Stigmatopora argus. Next base: position 16,190,841 of record NC_135401.1, read on the forward strand.
GCCTCACATTTAGCACGGATCGAGCCGTGACCGGATGATTCGCCTAAAGACGTTTCGCCGATGGACGTTTGACAGACGGACAGGTCGCCGAATGGACGTTCCGCCGAACGGAGGTTTCGCCGAAACGGGATTTGCGCGCTCGCCCCGCCCCCGGATCGTGTGTGTACAAGTTTTTCAACCTCGGCCCGCGGACCATATACGACCCGTTAGGATTTTTAATCCGGCCCGCCGCCGGCGTTGTCCAAATTATAGTAAAAATCAATGATTAATTTCCCTTTGCCGCTCATCACTCTCAATTTATTAGTCTACCGTCAATGGCAGCCCGGGAATAAGCACTCTTGGGCGGGCATGTCAGCCCGGGAATAAGCACTCTTGGGCGGGCATGTCAGCCCGGGAATAAGCACTCTTGGGCGGGCAGCTGTAGCAGAACCGAGCCGTGAAATGACAGCAATCGGGTCAAATCCATCCTAAAACAGCATTTAATGATTAAATACAAATACTGGAGCTCTTTAGACATTAGAACCGAGCCCAGGGAAGTGAATTCCTCGGTAAAATGTCGCGAGGGGGCAAAAAAACGTCTATATGCGTCCATTCCCCAAACGGCTCAAAATGCTCTCAAATTCGGTCAAATCCAGCCGAAAACAGCGTTTAATGATTAAATACAAATACTGGAGCTCTTTGGACATTAGAACCGAGCCCAGAGAAGTGAATTCCTCGGTAAAATGTCGTGATAATGTCGCGATGATGTCGTGATGATGTTGCGATGGGGCAAAAAAACGTCTATATACGTCCATTCACCAAACTGCTCAAAATGCTCTCAAATTCGGTCAAATCCAGCCGAAAACAGCGTTTAAGAATTAAATACAAATACTGGAGCTCTTTGGACATTAGAACCGAGCCCAGAGAAGTGAATTCCTCTGTAAAATATCGCGATAATGACGCGATGATGTCGCGATGGGGGCAAAAAAACGTCTATACAGACACTCCTCAACTTACGAACGCAATTGGTTCCGAGCGATTGTTCATAAGTTGAATTTGTTTGTAAGTTGATTTAGTGCTATATTTTGTATTATAATTTATGTTTAAGGCCTATATAAGTATATTGAAGGTTTATATAAGTGCATTTGTATGTTTAAGGCTTGTATAAGTAACACGCATTGGTTTGTACTGAAAAAAAAAAAAATTTAATAAAATGGAGAGAATATGTACAGTACTGTAGAGAGAGAGATAGATTTATGTATTAGAAACTGGCCAAAAGAAGCGACCTAATGACGATTGCACAGTTTTCTTCTTTTTTTCATCATAAATGATGCAGTAGCACTGTATGGCATCATTCAATTGATTTGCAAACTTTGTGCAACGTTCAATATTTGGGTCCTGCTGCTCGATCTTTCTGTTTATAAATGGTACTGAATGTGCAACGCTCACCACTTTCTGACGCGCATCAAGCTTCGTTATTATTGCCACTCGTTTCAAATGAAATGGCTTTCCTCTTCCTTGCAACTCCCTCAATAGAAGCCTTTAGCTTTTTACCAACCATATTCAATATTGGATGCATGAGATATTTAATGATACAAATGAAAAAGGTTCTTTGCACACTGGAGATACATTCACGCACTTCCGCATTGCAACGAAGAAGGTAGATGCTGGGTGAGCTGAGCTCTCACAGCGCCAGGCGTCGGTATTAGCGGCGGAAAGAAGTACTACTCCGAAAAAGACGCGAAATACAAAATTGGACTTGCGAACATTTTTGGACTTAAACGCAATTTGCAGACATGTTCGTATGTACCGTTGTTCGTAAGTTGAATGTTCGTAAGTAGGGGAGCGTCTGTATACGTCCATTCGCCAAACGGCTCAAACTGGTCTCAAATTCGGTCAAATCCAGCCGAAAACAGCGTTTAATGATTAAATACAAATACTGGAGCTCTTTGGACATTAGAACCGAGCCCAGAGAAGTGAATTCCTCGGTAAAATGTCGCGATGATGTCGCGATGGGGGCGAAAAAACGTCTATATATGTCCATTCACCAAACGGCTCAAAATGCTCTCAAATTCGGTCAAATCCAGCCGAAAATAGCGTTTAATAATTAAATACAAATACTAGCATTTGTATATTCAATACTAGTATTTGTATTTAATCATTGGCGAATGGACGTATATAGACGTTTTTTTGCCCCCATCGCGACATCAACGCGACATTTAAACCGAGGAATTCACTTCTCTGGGCTTGGTTCTCATGTCCAAAGAGCTCCAGTATTTGTTTTTAATCATTAAACGCTGTTTTCGGCTGGATTTGACCGAATTTGAGAGCATTTCGAGCCGTTGACGAATGGACGTATATAGACGTTTTTTGCCTCCCGACATCATCGCGACATTTTACCCAGGAATTCACTTCCCTGGGCTCGGTTCTAATGTCCAAAGAGCTCCAGTATTTGTATTTAATCATTAAATGCTGTTTTACGATGGATTTGACCCGATTGCTGTCATTTCACGGCTCGGTTCTTCTACATCTGCCCGCCCAAGAGTGCTTATTCCCGGGCTGACATGCCCGCCCAAGAGTGCTTATTCCCGGGATGACATGCCCGCCCAAGAGTGCTTACTCCCGGGCTGCCATTGGCGGTAGACTAATAAATTGAGAGTGATGAGCGGCAAAGGGAAATGAATCATTGATTTTTGCTATAATTTGGACAACGCCGGCAGCGGGCCGGATTAAAAATCCTAACGGGACGTATATGGCCCGCGGGCCGAGGTAGAAAAACTTGTACACACACGATCCGGGGGCGGGGCGAGCACGCGAATCCCGTTACGGCGAAACATCCGTTCGGCCGAACGTTCATTCGGCCGAATGAACGTTCGGCGGATCGTCCATTCGGCGACCTGTCCGTCTGTCAAACGTCCGTCGGCGAAACGTCTTTAGGCGAATCATCTGAGTACCGGATTGAGTCAAAATTTCATCGGTTGTCTCCGCAGCGAAGCTCTGTCATGGGCTAGCGCCGAGTGGGAGAGGGGTTCGAAGATTTGCTCCTCGTATGCCGACTTTACAGCGGAGATACGGAAAGTATTTTGATCATCCAGTGCTTGGCAGAGAGGCAGCAAGACGCCTGATGTGTCTCCGCCAGGGCGTCCAAAGCGTGACCTAATATTCGGTCAAGTTCCGTCCCCTCGCCGTTGAGAGCAGATGCAACGACGTTGCCCTCCAGGATGTATTTATTCATTGCCTAAGCAAGTCCCTAAAGGACTAGTTGGCGTGCTGAGATTACCCCTGCTCCCTCGATGCGCTCGTGAGTTTGGCTATAAGGATTGACGGTCGACTCCGAGAACGTCCGCTTTCTGTTCAGCTCATAACATTTCAGTGAGCCTCTCCTCTGGTTATCATCCACAAACTAATGGTCAGTGCGAAGGCACCAACCATCAGCTCCAGGGTCAGACGACAAATACAATTGAATAAATACGTTTTTCTTTCTTTAATCTATGTTCGAGCTAGTCCTCCTCTAATCCAGGGGACGGCATGGATTATGCATGTATTCAAACCAACATCACGAGAAAAATGCAAACCAAAGAGACGGATAAGAAATAATCATTGCTCAATTTACGAGGAAAGTTATGGTGAATGCACAGGTGGAAATAAAAGCTTGATTTCAATCAACAGCGTGGGTTGTTCTGAAACCATGGGTTTCGGCCTATTGGTCCACCTAACCAAAAAACGCTGCACTGACTGAAAATCCTAGTTGCCTGTGTAAATATCACTCCAACACAGTAAAAAAAAACGACACAAAAATGTTAATTCCCCAAAATTTACTGAATTTGGAGGGTATAAACTTTTTGGGGCTGCAAATTAGGAATGAATACATCTTACAAAACAGAGTTTATGAACCACAACATGAGTGGAACGAACCAAAACAATATCGTCCAGCCGTTACTAAATGAACTAAACAACTGCTTTGCCCCTTTTGAAGCTAACAACAGCAACAACATTTTTATTAAAAAAAATTATTAGGATATTTAATATTGAATACTGTTATTGGGCGGCCCGGTGGTGAAAGTGGTTAGCGCGTCGGCCTCATAGCTCTGGGTTCAAATCCAGGTCATGTCCATCTGTGTGGAGTTTGCATGTTCTCCCCGGGCCTGCGTGGGTTTCCTCCGGGTACTCCGGTTTCCTTCCACATTCTAAAGACATGCATGGTAGGCTGATTGGACACTCTAAATTGCCCCTAGGTATGGCTGTGAGTGTGCATGGTTGTCCGTCTCCTTGTGCCCTGCGATCGGCTGCCCACCGATTCAGGGTGTTCCCCGCCTCTGGCCCGGAGTCAGCTGTGATAGGCTCCAGCACCCCCCATCTCTGACCCGGAGTCAGCTGGGATAGGCTCCTGCATCTCCCTGCAACCCTAGGAAGGACAAAACGGTTCAGAAAATGAGATGAGATGAGAATACCGTGATAGCGTGAATCCGTGAAGGGGTGAAAGATGACAGTATACAGTCCGGTGTGCAATCTGCTTGTTATCCCTTCATGGATTTTCTCCAGTTTCCTGGGTTTACCCAAAATCCACAAAATGTGCAAAGCAGGTTGATACTCCATTCTTGTGATTAGAAGGCTGACATGGTAGGTATAGTAATGTAAAAGAGACATAGCCCACCCCAGCTGGCTTAGTTGACACATCAGTATTTGGCTGCACAAACAAAGACCTGATTGGGGCCATAAATGTTCTAGTGTATTTTAAATGACTTGACAGACTTCAGGGTTAAGATGCTCTGAATCAGATTTAAATTACAACCACTAAATGCCCTTGTCAAAGTTAATTACAGCTGACATTGGCCATGTGTGTTTGCCTGAGTCGTTCTTTTAGCTGAGGCATTGCTGAACAAAACAAAGAAATACTCTGATTGCAACACCTAGGGAATTGTCATTGTGTAGAAAGGCAGAAGGGGATGGGTTACTTATTACAAAGTAGTACTTATTTGTACTTATTCATTCTGTAGGGAACGAGCGGTGCTCAGCCTGTTCTGCCTTGCACAACGGAGGAGGTATCGTCCTGCTGAAGGGTTGCGGACCTTTCACGACCCTATCCAGCTTTCAAAGAATAACCACTAGTCTCCTGAAATTTCCTCCTTGTTCTGGAGATCGTGCTGGGTGACACATTAAACATTCTTGCTGCAGCAAGTGTGGAAGTGCCATCCTGGAAAAGTTGGACAACCTGTGCAACTTCTGTAGGGTTAATGAATTTCAAGCCAAAACAGGCACGAATTGAAAACCCAACAAAAAACAAGAAGAGGGAGAAGGTTGAAATTACCTCCACATGTAAAACATGTCCTGTTTGGAGGTTTATCTCATTGTTGCCACTGTAGTTCTCTTGTTCATTACATGAACACCAATAGAGCTTAACGATGCCCTCAGCTGCTTAACCAAAAAGAAAATGATCAGATGTGGTTAATTGACTTCATGACAGGCCCAATAAAAAAGTGTTCCTTTAATTTTTGTGAGCAGTCTTGCCAACTTAATAAAAAATGGACACATCATTGGTAGTGTTCAGCGCGTCGGCCTCACAGTTTGGATATCGAGGGTTCAATCCCAGGTTCGGACCTTCCTGTGTGGAGTTTGCATGTTCTCAGGCCTGTGTGGATTTTTCCCAGGTATGTTGGTTTCCTCCCACATCCCAAACTCCCCCTCCTCCTTCTCCTCCTTCTCCTTCTCCTTCTCCTTCTTCTCCTTCTCCTTCTCCTTCTCCTTCTCCTTCTCCTTCTCCTTCTCCTTCTCCTTCTCCTTCTCCTTCTCCCTCTCCCTCTCCCTCTCCCTCTCCCTCTCCCTCTCCCTCTCCCTCTCCCTCTCCCTCTCCCTCTCCCTCTCCCTCTCCCTCTCCCTCCCCCTCCCCCTCCCCCTCCCCCTCTCCCCCTCCCTCTCCCTCCCCCTCTCCCTCTCCCTCTCCCTCTCCCTCCCCCTCTCCCTCTCCCCCTCCCTCTTCCTCTCCCTCTCCCTCTCCCTCTCCCTCTCCCTCTCCAATGATGCAGTTTTACTCAAGTTGTTGGTCCCCTTCTTTTACCTTGCCCCTTCAACCCCTGAAGGTTTCTGTTATAATGTAAACATAACTTCCCTTTTACACAACCATCGCAACTGAATGCAGCAGGCTACCAATGACCTGCGTAACTACCAACCCTCCCTACTTAACACTGGTGTGCATTACATAGCGCACGTGCAAATTAGGTTATTCTCCAATATCTAAGGACTGGGGTCTTCAGGTCCCTGGCTATTGCTAATGAAACTATTTTTTTTTTAAATCGGCCATTATTATAAATGATAGACCATATATATAGTCACAGGTTTCACACTAAATGATTAAACCATCTAGAACAAATTATAAGACAGTCTTAAAAGGATAGGGTTGAGGTTTTTATAGGTTTTTTATGCGTGTGTGTGTGTGTGTGTGTGCGCGTGCGCATGTGTGTGCGCGTGCGTGTGTGTGCGTGCGCGTGTGTGTGTAAGTGTATGCGTGTGCGTGTGCGCACACGTGTGTGTGTATTGCCAAAAAACCTTTCCATCTGAGAACACTTCATTAAAGGCCCTCCCAGTGCTGCTTGAGGGAAGGCATTATACGGAGCTTAAAAGGTCGAGCGCACAGAGACCTCAGCCAATTCTACCCTCAAGTGGAGGCTTGATTTAGTCCGTTCATCATCTGACAGCTGGTCTCGTGTTACTTTGCTGGTGGTCACTATCAGTCAAATTAAGATTAGGTCTGATGAAGATATTGAGCTATTATTTTGAAACAATTCACCTTCAATCTTTTCAACTTAGCCCAGTTCTCACCTTTTATGTACTATTTCTAAATACTAAATACTAATATAGTACTTTAAAAAAAAGGGTAATCCCTCACAAATCTCCTCCCTTAAAAAACCCAAACCTTATGAACTTTTATCCCTTATCTTTTTGACACCACCACTGGGAAAGTCGTTTTTTTTATCTTTCGCGAAAATCAAGTAATTCTCATTTCAATACATTTGAAAGTGTCTTGTGTCAGCTCAATATTTATTTGATTGTCAATTCAGAGCATATGCAGCCTCTTGGCGGCCCGGTGGCGCGAGTGGTTAGCGTGTCGGCCTCACAGCTCTGGGGTCTTGGGTTCAAATCCAGGTCATGTCCATCTGTGCGGAGTTTACATGTTCTCCCCGGGCCTGCGTGGGCTTCCTCCAGGTACTCTGGTTTTCTTCCACATTCCAAAAACATGCATGGTAGGCTGATTGGACACTCTAAATTGCCACAAGGTATCGGTGTGAGAGTGCATGGTTGTCCGTCTCCTTGTGCCCTGCGATCGGCTGGCCATCGATTCAGGGTGTCCCCTGCATTAGGCCCAGAGTCAGTTGGGATAGGCTACAGCGATAAGATGAGAGATGCAGCCTCTTCTGTAAAGTCAGAATAAATTGACTCGGGCTTTCCTCTAACCTAAAGCAGGATAAATCGTACAGAAAAAGAATGCCTAGATCCAGAGCATTTTTCAAATCTGATTTTAGGACATACAGAAGAAGCCACCGTTTGAAAGCTTCACTAAAATTTGTAGCAGAAATAAAACTTCTCTACAGAAGCCAAAGACTACCATAATAACACTGAAATATTGTGTGTGCGCGTGCGTGTGTGAACGTCAATGGCGTAACAGCAAACATTCCCCGAAAATGGGGTAAAATCCAGCCGGAAACAGCATTTATTGATTAAATACAAATACTGGAGCTTTTTAGACATCAGAACCAGGCCCGGAGTATCATTTCCCCAGGAAAACGACAGCGATGAATGTCGATACGTCCATATACGTCCATATGCGAAACGGCAAAAATTGCACTAAAATGGGCTAAAATCCACTTCCTAGCAGCATTTATTCATTAAATACAAATACTGTAGCTTTTCAGACATTACAACCGGGCCAGGGAGGTGATTTCCCCGGGAAAAGACAGCGATGGACGTCAATGGCAAAACTGCAAAAATTGCACTAAAATGGGGTAAAATCAACTTCCTAGCAGCATTTAGTGATTAAATACAAATACTGGAGCTTTTCAGATATCACAATTGAAATATTGTTTAGGAATATAGCCATATTTTAGTCACCAAAAATCCTTTTTAACTGTACACAATATCCATCCTCCTTTCTTTCTTCCTTCTTTTCTATCGCCATCGAAGGTAATGCTGAAAGTCGAGCCTGTCCTGTCGTATTTCTGGCATAGTCCATCTTGAAAATGGCTTTAAATCAATACAACAATATATTTGCTTGTGCAGCTATCTCCAGATACAGTTTGGTAGCTAATCATAGTTGGTGAAAGCGATGACGTATCCCTACGCCTGCGACAAGGCAATGATGTATCCCTACGCCTGCGACAAGGCAATGACGTATCCCTACGTCTGCGACAATACATTGTGGTGTTGCCAACTCGAAATCTGATTGGTTAAAGCAACAGTCTTATCGACGCTTGTTTAATGCAGCAGAGCCCGCTGAACTGATTGTGAAGGCTTTGAGGCAGATTTCTGACCCTGGCAACAAATAATGGCTGAAATGTGATTGGTTAAATGCTTCAATATGAAAACACACATCTGGAAGCAGTGCAACCAGGGGGAAAAGCAATGAAAGGAAGCTAACAGACAATTTTGAATTATTTAATAAGTATTGATGGACAAAATATAATATATGATTCAGATATTTCTTAGGCCAGAAGAGAAGGCCTTGAAGGCCCTGACGGCCCGCCACTGCACATACTTCTCTTTTCCATGCATTGTGCCATGTTGGCCTTCATCTGAAAAATGAGAATTAAGGGCACGGCACCACAGGTCCCCCCAATAACCCCGCCCCCCAGAATCCCCCCACCGGCTCATGAACAGACAGTTCAAATAGAACCCACGTCTCATCTCACTGCTCAAAATGCAATGTTATTAGGAGGGAAAATGCACGAGACATGGGTATCATATTATTTTAAAGTTGGTCTAGATCCTCTGTTATTTTGTCAAAGGTTTTGGTATTAAGTCTCTGCTTTAAAGTGGCTAATTAAGATAAGTCCTGATTTCATGGTCACAGCTGTATGTTATTACCAATCACAACAGCTTGTTGCAAAATTCAATGGTTTCCCTGTTGGAATAGATTGTGATTTCTTGTTGCTATGGAGGTGAGCCACAGAATTTTCTGCTTTAATACATAACTGTACCACTTTCACCTTTCATTAGAATTATGTGCTGGTCCTAAAAATACTTATATTTTCCTTGAAATGAAAATTCTGCATTGCTGTTAAATTTTTTAAGGAACTTCTATGCCGTGATACTTACAAAATGCTCCAATTCCTCCTCTTCTCTAGTGTTGGCTCCACAACTATCTGACCTGAAGGTCACAGGTATCTGATTAGAAACATTCGTACCCCACAGTACTTTGAGTTTTTCCTCTTCACACTGGACACTGCTTATCTGAGCATATCAGAAAGACAGTCTTAGGTCCGATCACACTTTAAATATAACCTACCTGGTTATGCAGGAACTTGCCCGATCTGCTAACACTGCAACTATGCACTCACTACACATGAAGCCTTCATATTGTTCTAGCAGTGCCAACGGCAATTGGTTAACAGTTAATATCTCCTTTGGCGCTCGTGAGTCATTGACAAACAAAACGACAATGATGCCTAGTGTATGCTGGGCTGAAAGGCAGACTAGCCGGCATGCCTGCTCAAAATAAATTGAATAAGGACTATGAATATGGAGATGTTGAGCTAAATTTAATGGAAACACTGGCATTAGATTTGGTTAAACCAGAGATCACATTTTTCGTGAAAGGAATTCAATTGGAATTTTTGTGTGATGCTGGAGCTTGTAAAACGGCAATTAAAATGGATATTCCAGGTGCTAGGCGTACAAGGCGGAGGTTCTTTGTGACAACGGCAGGTGGTCAGGATACCGCCGTTTCGGAAACAATTCCGGTTTGGAAACAATTCCGGTTTGGATAAGAGATCCGAATGGAGAAACGTGTAAAATGTCTGTGTTAATAGTATCTGAATGTCCTGTCAATTTACTGCGATGAGATGACCTATTGCAGCTTGGCCTGGCTTTGATACTGTCCGCTAGCTGGAATATGGTGGTTAAAAGACGAAAAGAAATTCAAAACGTCCAATTAAATGTTTTGCAGGGTTGCCAACCTGGGTTTTTTATTATACTCTAGACTTGCCAAATAATGCACAGACTGCGGGGGGGGGGCTCTGTTTGCTGCGGCTGCTGATTTGATTGGGACGCGGGAGATTTTTGAAAACATGAGCTCCCTACATGTGAAAATGTGGTGCGAAATGGCTGAGGGGCCTGATAAGGCCTATGAAAAAAAATAGCACGGGCCACTCCGGCCGACTTTGGACATGCGGCCCGCGGGGCGACCAATTGGATGGGGATAGAAACAGAGCTTGATTATATGCAGTCATTCAATGTGCAACTTGTGTGCCTGGACCGCACAAGCGACTAAAATTTTTGAACCCCTTCCGAGAAGACATTACATCAATTGGCCCTTGGGGTTGCTGAAGCAAACTTGTGTGTGCAAAAATGGTTTTTGCTATGATATAGTTATGCTTGCAGCATATTTGGAGATTATGGGGTCTCGGCAAAATATTGTGACATGGTTGGATATCGGATGAGGAATTAATTTATCTTATTATGGACTAATGGTAGTCTTCTCTAAAATGTAATATTCACAGCTAAAAAGCGACATTTCAAACATGATACCTCGCTGGGTTGGCATTTGTAAACACGGCAAAACAAGGAATTTGTGACAGATAAGATGTGTGTGCGAGAGGAGAAATGCTGCTTTTGCGAGTCTAAAGGTCACAGTTAGCGGCTAAGAGCGCGCTTCCGTTAAACATTTCAGAATAAGAGCAAAACATGGTCTGCAGGAAATGCAGGGTTCTGCGATTACTTTCGCATTTTTTTGGATTTTAAACAAAAATGTTTTCAAGGTGATAGACAATCTGTTTGGTAAAAGCTTTGGAATTGGGAATAGAGCAAGATAGCCATTTTTGACCAATTTGTTGATTTCAAAGGGCTCTTAATTACGGAAAACTAGCTTTTGGAAGATAAAAGATTATTAATACTGTTTTTGAATGGTTGGTTTCTTCAAAATACTTTAACATTAGAGATTAGCTGGTTAGAGAAAAAGGGATGAGAAAATTTACAATCTTATGGCATATTGGTGACAACTTGTGTATCCTTTATTAAACACTGAAATTTGTAATTAGGAAATGCTTAGTAGAAGGTTATTTTCTCTAAATTAATTATTGTAGGTTTTAATTGTGGTAACAGTGAGCTACAGAAAATAGCTCTTATCTTAAGTAAATAATGTATGGGGTGATTTGCGAATTAGATCTTCAGTATTAAGAATTATTTGGTTGTTAATGATATCAAACATGAAAATAACAATTCAGAAATGGCATAAATCCAAATAATTAGGTAAATTGTACATGGCTGGTTTAGATGAAATAATTGATTTAGGATAGGCATAATTTCCCTAGGACTGAAGAAGCATGGAGTGTTTTCAAGTGCACGGAAGACATTCCCTGTTTTGTCCTGAGCAGGTGAAATATGCTTTGGCATGGGTCATATTGATGACTATTAGGATATTACGGATTGCATAAGCATTGAACAATTGATACAATCAAATGACGTTGCTTTCTATTGCTTTAAAGGCATACAAATTAAGAGAACTTTATCTTAGAACTTACAGCATTGCAATTAAAGGGTTAATGCACCTAAATGTTACAGAGATAACGATTGGCAAGGACAAGCTTAGATAAGTGGGAAATGGACAATTCTCCAAGCTCCAAAATCTGGTGAAGAAACAGATTATGTTTGTCGCTTTGGGTTTGACAAATTGCGTTGGCGCATGAGTTCTGGAATAATTGGGGAATGTGAATCCCATTTCTAAAACAAATTCGAGGAAAATTTGGAAATTAGCTCTATTTTGCACTGGATGCCCAAAATCTGGTGGGGCCTTTCATGGTATGAAACAAGTGCTGGAATTATGTTCAAAAATAGCACCTCTAAATTATGAAATATCAACCTTTGAGTAATGTTTTAAGTAGATGGGTTGTCTAGGAATAAATGGAATGGGCAAAACTCGAACAGAATATGATATATATTGACTGCTACAAAACAAAAACAAAACTTTAGATGCAAAACTATTGCCACCTCAATTCAGCGTACAAACAGTTAAACTGATAGCATTAACGGAGTTGTATAACTTAATGCAAAACATGGAGGTTATTTTTTTTTACAAACGGTTAATATACTTGTGTGGGGGTGCGTGTGTGTTTCAATGTATCACAGCTTTTCCATTATTGCATTATTGGCAAACAGAGAGTTAATCACACCCACTCGCAAGGCAGTCGCTCATGCTGACTGACGAGGACGACGAACGACGGCAATTGAACTTCCAAAACAAATTTCTGTTTGTAGATGTGTAGCGCACATATCTAATGCGGTAATTACCTATTTCCTTCTGGAATGATTATTGCTGACAGGGCAGCCGAAAAGGGGGTGAACTACCAAGAAGCCCCACTGGGGATGGTGGTTTCCACCTGTGATGAAAATTTACGGGCCACTGATGTATGGGTAAACGACCCAAATAGAAAGACTAGTGATTAGCGCATCAACCTTACGGTTCTAAGATCTACTAATGAAAGCCGTGTGGATCCAGACCTTCCAGAGTGTGGAGCATTCATGGTGTCCTCGAGAATTCATGGGTTTTCTCCAGGTACTTCAGTTTACTCACACAAACCAAAATTATGGATGCTAGACTGGTTGAACACTAAATTACCCTGATTTTGAGTGTGAGCGTGAATGGTTGTCTGTCTGTCTTGTGTTTTTGGTTGGCTGGCCACCAAGATATAGTCTATCAATCAGATATCAGGGCAGAAAAGGATTTGGAAATTTGAAATTGGTTTCTGAAATCGCCAATAAGCCTTTTCGGGGATGGCGGCGGCAGATTAGGAAAAAAAGGATTTTGTCAGAAGGAATTTTTGACAGGAATGCAGCAGCAGTACTCCACATTTGAAACTTAATGTGGAGAAACAAATAATCTGCTCTGCGAAATGGAACATTTGGGAGCACTGAGAAAAAAAATTGGTACATCAGCTTACTTGGGTGAGCTGCTTTTAACAAAGCTGGCTTGAGTCATGGGAAGTCCTATGTCGATTGGAATTGGATGATAAGGCTAATCTGGCTGACAACATAATAAGAAAAATCCTTAAGGAAACACATTGAATTTGGGTTAGCAGAAGGAGACTGTGCTTCTCAACAGGAAATGGACTGGACCAACGGTGGTGCCAGGAGACTGGGTGCTCAACCTGCAGTATAAAGGAGAAGCACTAGTACGCCGAGAGGGGGATGTGGAGCCACCTTTTGCACTGTAAGAAGGTTCTCTCAATTGAAACGTTTGAGGAGACGGGTAAGATAAACTTTCTGACCTAATAAAATGAAGCAGCAACCACTCCAATATTGATTGGAAAGATTATTGCTCAGGGAGCAATGCCATAACCATAGGGAACTTTTTATATTGGTTTTATTGTCTCCATATGCAAGAAAAGGTGAAAACGTTTCAATCGAGACTAAAACTTCTTACAAAGGGTTAAAACAAATGACCAGACGAGGGAAAATACGATCAGATATAACAACTCCCTCAATCACCATTCTTTGGGGAAAGTGTCTTTACAGAACAAAAAAAGTGTCCTGCTTGTAAAGAAAAGGAAAAATATTGAAACAGTGTCTATCCTGTTACGAAAGCAGTGAATGACAAGCCAACTTTTCGACTCTGCTAACTTTACCTGTTTGAACCTTACGGGCATGGTCTGAATCTGGGTGCGGTAGAAGAGACATGGTGTGCCCATTGTCCAAGACAAACTGTGTCATTGATTCCACGTTTTGGCTTATGGTGGTGAAGTGGGGCAAATAAATTATATAACTCCTGTCAAAAAGGAAACAGGACTATGTGCTTTGGTTTCACTGTTTTTACCAGTATCTGTTTTAGAGTGGAGGAGATACAATTGGTGGCTCGGAATTTCAGAGCGGCGGCTGGCCTCTCTTGACGACGTTGAGCCTCACCGAGGGATGGCGATCCGATTTATGGGTTGGTTTGCAAAATTGCAGCAGGAGTCTATTTCTCTTTGGGTTACGCCAAATAAAAATATGAATAGGGTGAACAACATCCATTACAATGTCAAAAAAAAAGAAATTGGATTTGCAATGAAGGAACAGCTGGCAGCCACCAGTCTCATGGCTTTTCAGGACCGCAAGGCGGTTGATATGCTTCTGACGGTTGATGTGATCTTGGTGGAGCAGGGGGCGTAGGCAATGTTTGAAAATGTTGCACTCAACCACACGTCCCCAATGGGTCCCTAACCAGAGCCGTTGAAGGCTTGCAGACCCTGAACTGGAAACGAAGAGGCACTCTGGCGTGGAACTGTCCACCTTCTGGCAGACTGGTGGGATAAGACCTTCGGCAAATGTAAAAAATTGGCTTTCATCGAGGTGATATCAATGGCTGTTTTGACTAATACTTTGACAATGTGTGGGTATTGTCTTATCCCCTGCTTACGCTCTTTGCTAGACAGACTTATGGTTGGTGCAATTGCTCTAACAAATTCCAAATTGCAAGAGTTGTATTGGCTTATTGGACAGCCTACTGGTGATAACACTGATGTCCAGGATTATGCAAATTATGAAAATGAGTTGGAAGAGAATGATCTTGTTCTTACCTTTTCAGGCCAGATATGCAAGTAATATGCGGGTAAAGATCGAGACAACGGACTTCCCCCAAGTGTATTTGTATTTGTCATAAATAAAAAAAGATTACGGGATTACGTACAAATATATAATAACAGGGGGGAATGTTAGGGTTATTAGTCTTACATTATTATATATTTGCTCGCAATGAAAAACGCTTTGCTTTACTTAGCTTATTAGTCTCACATTATTATACATTTGCTCGCAATGAAGAACGCTTTGATTTACTTAGCTTATTAACATGAAAAAAGTCAATTTTAGTACATCTTCTTGCAGCCGTGATAAATAACGGGAAGGTCGCTCCTCTCTCCAGTTGGACTTCTCAAAACTGTTGTTCACACCGCTCCCTTAGGAAGATCCGGTAGACCTTCAATTGTTTTGAGAAACATCAAGAAACATCGACTTCTGAAAGTGTGGTTCACACCGCTCCCTTGGGAAGATCTGGAGGACTTTCAATTTTTTTGACTTCTGACAGTGTTGTACACACCGCTCCCTTGGGAAGATCCGGCAGACCTTCAATTGTTTTGAGAACTGAGATGCATGTTGTAAATCTGATGTAATAAACAGCAAGAGAGATGCCTCGTACGCCAGAACAAACCTAGGACAAAGACGCGTCAGGTTGGATTCTCTCTTGCAAGACACCGGTTATGAGTCAGATGTCTGTTTTATTTATGCGTGCATTATGGAATGCCTATTGGTGAACCTATCAAGTGCTTTTAGGTGTTTTCCAGAAGTTTTTATGGTATAATGACTTTCAACTAGAAGCATTTCACAAGTATCAAAAGCTTTTATTGAAAACAAGCATGGGCCCAATTTTCGCCGGACCCACCTGCTTGTTTAGAACCAAAAGACAGTTGTTGTGCTATAAAAAAGGTCTTTTGAAAAATGGGTTAGATGAGAAAGGAAAATTTCAGTTACACGTATAGCACAGCTGTGAAATATAATAATCGGACATAGGCCATGTCGTCATTACCACAACACAAAAAGCCTACTTGTCATCACACGCAGAAACTGCGTGTGACGAAATTGATGGTGCTTCTCCATAAGCTACGTTTAATCGGCAAAAGACCTAAATAAGTGTAAGTTACGGACTTGTAATTTGTCATTCCGCTGTTGTGGATACAGGTCGCTTACCTCTCGATTACATACAGGTCGCTTACCTCTCGATTACCGCACACTGTCTGCCACTTACCTTCCTTCAAGTCAGCTAGTAGGAGGCAGATCACCAACCAAACATCTATTCATATGCCGCAGAAGGGAATGTGTGTATGTTAGCGCGAGTTTAGATGTCTGATGGATGTGGGGAAAAAACTGTCCTTAAGCCTATTTGTCCGAGCTTTGTGGGACCTATAGCGTCTGCCAGAGGGCAGCAGCTGGAACAGATTGTGACCAGGGTGGTAAGGGTCCCCTATGATGTGCTTGGCTCTGCTGAGGTAACGCGGGCTGGCAATGTCTTCAAGTGAGGGCAGAGAGCAGCCGACAATCCTCTGGGCAGTGTTAATCACTTTCTGCATGGCCTTTTTGTCTGCCGCCGTGCTTCCAGCGTACCACACTGTGATGCCGTACGCCAGGATGCTCTCGACAGTGGTTCTATAGAAGGTTCTCAGAAGATTGGAGCCCAAGTTGTTCTTCCTGAGTACCCTGAGGAAATGGAGTCGTGTCTGAGCCTTCTTCACCACTGCCGTGGTGTTTGTAGACCATGAGAGCTTGTCCGTGACGTGGACCCCCAGGAATTTAAAGGACTGGACCCTGTCTACACATACTCCATTTATGAGGAGTGGGGCCAGATCTGTGCCGTGTTTGCGAAAGTCCAAGATTATTTCTTTAGTTTTCGTGGTGTTCAGTGTGAGATTGTTCACCGAGCACCACGAAGACAAATTGTTGACCTCATCTCTGTAAGCCGACTCATCCCCTCCTGAGATGAGTCCGACCACAGTGGTGTCGTCAGCGAATTTGATGATGGCGTTAGACTGGTGGGTGGGTGCACAGTCGTAGGTGTACAGGGAGTACAGAAGAGGACTCAGTACACAGCCTTGAGGGGAGCCAGTGCTTAGTGTAATGGAGGAAGAGAGGTGGGGACCAAGTCTAACAGTCTGTGGTCGGTTGGTCAAGAAGTCCTTTATCCAGCAGCAGATTGAAGAGGATAGTCCAAGGTGGGAGAGTTTGTCAGTCAGAATGTCCGGTTTTATGGTATTGAAGGCTGAGCTGTAGTCAATGAAGAGCATCCTCACGTAGTTCCCAGGGTGTTCCAGATGGCTCAGTGCTGTATGAAGAGCGATGGCAATAGCATCATCAGTGGACCTGTTTGCCCTATAAGCAAACTGGTGAGGGTCAATTGAGGGAGAGATAGTATTCCTGATATGGCGGGCTACCAACTTTTCAAAGCACTTCATGATCACAGGCGTGAGGGCAACAGGCCTATAATCATTCATGCTGCCAATGGTTGGCTTTTTGGGGACAGGGATGATGGTGGCAGATTTCAGACAAGATGGAATGATGGATAGTTGCAGGGAACAATTGAAAATATTTGTGAAGACTCCAGCCAGCTGGTCAGCACAGGCTTTGAGCACCTTCCCAGGTACTCCGTCAGGGCCAGCAGCCTTCCTGGTGTTCACAGACCGCATTACCAGTCTCACTTCCTGTTCCCGGAACGTCAGTGTGTTGCTGCAGGGTGGTGGTGGGGGTGTTGAGACTGGGCCTGATTTGTCAGTCTCAAAGCGGGCAAAGAAACGGTTCAAATTCTCCGCTAGTGAGGCATCTGCATTAACAGACATAGTATTGTTGTTGTAGTTGGTAATATGTCGTATTCCTTGCCACATCTTCTTTGGGTTATTTTCTGTGAAGTGCTCCTCAATTTTTTTGGTATATGCTGCCTTGGCCTTTTTAATGCCTCTTTTCAGCTCAGCTCTGGCAGCGCTATATTTTATCTTGTCCCCTGATCTAAAGGCGGAATTACGGCATTTGATGAGTGCCTGTGTCTCATTGGTCATCCAGGGTTTTTGGTTAGGAAAAACCCGTATTCGTTTATCTATAGTGACGTTGTCGATGCAGTTTTTTATGTAAGAAAGAACAGAGTCCGTGTAGTCCTGGAGGTTGTCGTGTACAAAAAGTTCCCAGTTGGTGCGGGAAAAGCAGTCCTGCAGCTGAGAGAGTGCGTTGTCGGGCCAAGTTTTTATTGTATTGTATTGTATTGTATGTATTGTATGTATTGTATGTATTGTATTGTATATTGAATGTATTTCTCATGTATTCTTTTATACTTTCATGTAGTTTAGTCACTAGAATAGAATTGTACACAGACGCCGCCTTGTGGAATTTTACAGCAATAATACCTATAGGCACGTCATCTACTATGTCACCACCCATTTCTTTGTTCATGTATTCCTGCCTAAAATTTGTCTACGCCTACCTCTAATAAAAACACAGTTGAAGCTGCTTTTGGGCGGGAGATTGCTTTGGGTAGCCTGGAGGGTAATCACATCCTCCGGCCTTAACTTTGTTGCCCCCCTCTGCAGACGTGGTTAAAATCTCAATCTTTCTGTCGCAGTGTGCTCCCTGTGTCTGAGTTTATTTAAGTGTTGGCCAGTAGCCCCAACATTCTGGTGCCGAAACCCGGGAGGATTCGCATCTTGATTTTGGATCACGAGAAGTTGAACCAGAAAACTGATGTCAGCTATTTCCCCATTGAGGAAAAGGGGATCGTCTTCCCGCTGTCCGGAAGAAGGAAGCCAATCCATCTCACCGGAAGCAGAGTGCATTTGAACGGTAAGAAACTGTTAAAATCCATTTGTAGAAACCAACCTAGCATACGGCCCCGTTTACCTACAAGAAGGGAAAATGCTCCATTTGCCGGAGAAAAATTGTGTATTTCATTGAGAAGTACGTAAGTTGGAAAAAAATATGTAAAGGTATACAACGGATTGAGGCTGACAGTCGGCCTATCTCCGAGAAAGGCCTTGCCTTTCTGGGTGATCCACAGGGTGGCAATCCACGAGGTAGGCTGAGTGACGTCAGTCCTCCAGAGGAGGGAGGTTGCACCAGGGACTTCGAAGGTTGTGTTAAAAATATAGAAGAAAAATATTGTTATACTGTGCCAAGAGAATGAAAGAGCTCATATAAAAAATATATAGAATAATAACTATAATACTTGCAAGTAATCTTCATAAGGAGGAATATAAACTGAAAGAACTTGTGACGCTCGTAAATCATGACGTTTGCCGCGCAAAACAAGAATACAAACGACCACTTAGGCAGGCAAATAAGATAATAAATTAAATGGCACGTCCCTAGAGAAGGTGAGTAAACACCGCCGTAAATAAAGTCATAAATGCGTTACGGGAATAGCGTAATATAAAAATATAATTTTAAAACTTCTAACAAAAGAAGTGTCCAAAATGGTATTGGAAGCAGCAAGGAACTCCCAGCCAACATGAAGTTTATGCTTAAACATTTTCCAGATCATTGCACTCATATGGAAGAATGAGGAAGAAGTTTGGATCGTTCAAGCCCAGAAGAGACAACAACAAAAAATTAAGAAGAAAATTTAAAAACAAGCTGAACAATGAACCAGCATGACAGCTTTGATTGATATTAGGCCACATGAAGAAACAGTGGCCCCCTCCTCGGCCCCCTCCACGGCCACCTCTCTCCAGTCTCCTTTCACAAGCCAAGGACACAATGTGGAAGGAGGGGGGCCTGGAATGCATATGCAACAGCCCCCTCACATACCACACGATGAAGCAAGGAGATAGCGAGACAGAGAGAGAGGGATTTAGGTAGAGGCAGAGGAAATTGACAATATTATGACATATTAGTGACAAATTATGGGTCCTTTATTAAACACTGAAATGTATCATTAGGGAATGGCTAAGTAGAAGGTTACTTTCTCTAAATTGTAATTGTGGTAATAGTGAGCTACAGAAAATGGCTCTTATCTTAAGTAAACAATAGGAATACAGCCAGTAATTTTAGCTATCCTTGGGTGTGTTAGCAATATGAGAGTGATTTGAGATTTAGACTTAAGTATTAAGAATCATTTAGAATATTAGTGATATCAAACATGAAGACAATGCAGAAATGGCATCCATCCAAATTATTAGGTAAATTGTACCTGGAAAGTTTAGATAAAATAATTAATTTAGGATAGGCATGATTTCCCTAGGATGGAATAAACATGATATATGTTCAGTGCACGAGAGATATATCTTGTTTTGCCCTGAGCAAGTGAGATATGCTGTAGTGTGAGTCATATTAATGACTATTAGAATATTACGGATTGCATAAGTTTAGTTTCAGCAAGTTTCCAGGTGTACACATGGGTCATTTTCACATAATTCAGCAAATAACGGTAAAGACACTTTCAGAAAATGAATAATTTACAAAATGCAATTCAAGCATTCTGATTATCTCTAATTAGCAACACTAGCACTGCCTGGAAATATCTTAGCTGGAACTTTAATGAAAACATAATTAATTAAAATTTAACCTGGATTTTACTAGTCTGAGCTCCTTGTACTGGTGAATGATACGATATTGGTGCCCCATAAGAGCCACAAGGTCTTTCTCAAGGTCATCACAGAGTTTCGCAATGGTGACAGATTTTTCTTTCTTCTGGATGACAACAACATCAATTGGCCCATTATTTGTCATTCTGGTCTCTACTCCCTTCTCCCATTCGTGGTATAACACTTGCTCCTTTGATTGCCTTATGTCATCAGTTCCATCCCTGTAGATCTTTTTGATGTATTTCTTGCAGACAGCACAGTTTCTAAACATACAACGGTAAAGACAAAATTTATTAACGGTAAAGACACAACATTCCACCTCAGCCTTTGACATTGGTAGATGGTATTTCTTGGCACTCAGTAAATGATAGTGTTCTGCATGCATACACCATGCCCAGTTCATTAAAAAGCAAAGTAATTATGTTCACCAAGTTTTTAGGACATCGGTAAAGACATGGAATTGTTACGACATTTCACAGGTATGGTCCTTACCTTGGTTTTAGTTTCATTCTCATGGCTTCTGCTTAGCTGGCGTTGACAATATGGCTGACAACATCCTGGTACTTCTCCCACACCAGCCACCTGGTGTATTTACTGTGAATTTTTTGGTGTATTTCTCATGTGATAACGGTAAAGACACACTAACTGATATGAAAGGTACATCAGTAAAACTGTTTGCAGTTGCAATTCTTTTGCATTTTTCTCAAAGACAACTTGAGTGAAAATACTATTGAAACAAATCTAAACAACACATTCTAAATAGAGACAAACAAATAAATCATAACCCGACTTTTCATTCCTATAAACTGTGACACTAGATTCTGGACATCTAACGGAGTGGACAAATTCAACATAAACTGGCTCTCAATGTATTTGTGTCTCAAATAGATTTCTCTTAAAATTGGTGCCAAATGTAGTATAATATGTGGCAAACAAAGCAGTAGTAATTAATTTTTATAACTTTGTAACACATAAAGGGAAAGTCCAGGGCCATATCTTTACCGTTATTTGCTGAATTATGTGAAAATGACCCACATACACATCCACACATCCATCCATAAATCACGCTTTATATGGATTATAGAATGGATAAAGCATCATTTATGGATGGGTGCATGTTTTATAACTCACGTCACGACAGAAAAAAAGTGTTCCGGGGAGCACCTAGAAACCCGCTGACGGAAATTCTTCCAAATATGACGTTTGTAAATGACGTGGAAAAATCATCATTTAGTTCATTTATTTAATAAATACAGTTCTTGATAACTGTACTTGTGTACTTGTATTTTTGTATAGGCATTAAAACATCTAGTATGGTATGTTCACAGTTTTTCGATTATCGCGGCCATGTCTGGTTAACATTATCCGCGAAAAACGAGGGATTAGTGGACAAACAATCAACAGTTGTTAATTGGTGAAAACAAACCAGAAATCATTTACAAACTGCATTTTCTCTTTCCATATCTCTGTGTCATACAAAAATTTATTTGATGGTCTGAAACCAGTGTTTGTGATCAATGTGCAAAAACACAGAACTCATGAAGAGTCAAATACTTTTTCATGGCATTGCATGATATTTAGCGCGCCCATTTTTTTCCTACGGTATATTGCTGCTGCTTTGGCGCTGAGAGAAAGAAGAAGCGAGGGCATGACTTTTATCATTTTTCACTGCCATTTTTCATCTGTCTTCCACTTGCAAGTTTAAGCATGGATTTTGACAATTTTATAAAAAAAAATCATACTTCAGAAAAAAATCTGCGATGTATTGAAGCCGCGAAACTTGAAGCCGCGTAGTGGCGAAGGATCACAGTTTAGGACGGAAACTTGTTCACTGCAGATTGAGGTGGGAGTGGCTTGAGATTGTCACGCCTGGCACGAGCGGTTGAGTTATCGCGTCTCCTGATAAAACAATCATGAATTTGGCTCCCACCCAGCCTACTACTATCCTGGCCTAAGATGTCATCTGTAAATGTCCTACACTGTTAAATCTTACCACAGACACTATTAATTACTGATCTGTAGAAATTATTATTGCTTTTTGACAATCTTGCACAATGGTGTAACCCTGAAGAATGCAATATTCATTTTATATTGATCAATGTACTTTCATTCTTAAATAACACAGATCCTTATGGTAAAGTTGCTGTTTCCACAAAAGGACTTAAAGAATTGGATTGAATCGAATGCTTTTATTTTCATAATAGGTATAATGAGATTTAAAGCTTTCACCACATAGTGCACAAATAACAAATAACAGACAGATAAATAATGAATAAATAAGTAGTCCAAGTGAGGTCAGCAGAGCGGAGTGGGGTTGTCTGAAGTCCAGGATGAGTTTTATGGTTTTGGAGACGTTCAGCGCCAAGTCACACCACTCGCTGAGTCTTATAGAAAATCAATATATAGTAATGATAAATAAATAATAAATAGAAACATAAATAAGTAGTCCAACTGAGGTCGGCAGAGAGGAGCGAGCTTGTTCAATCTGAAGTCCAGGATGAGTTCCATGGTTTTGGAGACGTTCAGCGCCAAGTTGTTGTCTATAGACTCAACAACAAACACGTAAATAATCAATATATATATATATATATATATAGTAATAAAAATAAATAATCTATAAATTGTCTATCATCTCATTTTCTTAACCGCTTTATCCTCATTAGGATCGCTGGGGGTGCTGGAGCCTATAGCAGCAGACTTCGGGCCAGAGGCGAACTGGTGGCCAGCCAATCGCAGGGCAAAAAGAGTCAAAAAAACATTCACGCTCAGACACATACCTATGGGCAATTTAGAGTGCACCATGCATGTCTTTGGAATGTGGGAGGAAACGGGCGTGCCCGGTGAAAACCCAAGCAGGCCCGGGTGGAATTCTATAAAGAGTAATAAATAAATAACCATTAAATAGTAATAGATAAGTAAATAATCATTAAATAGTAATAGAGAAATAAGTGGTCAAGATAATAAATAAGTAGTATAAGTAGTAGTAATAAGTCTTGATTAGGTCCTCGGTGCAGAACTCGAGTTCAGTATGGTGACAGCTCTTCGGAAGAAACTGTCCATGAGTCTGTTTGTCTCTGTGGTTATAGCTCTGTAGCGCCTTCCAGTGGGCAGCAGGTTAAAGTGGTGGAATCCGGGATGCGTAATGTCTTTTATAATGCTCTATCCCCTTCTAAGGCACCGAGATTCGTAGGAGCTGGACAGTGTAGGCAGGGGGCAATTTATGATCGTTTTTGGCTGTGTTGATCACCCTCTGCTGTTTTTTCCTGTCGGCTTCTGTGCAGCCTGAGTGCCACACTGACACAGTTTAGGTCAGCATGCTCTCAATGGCAGACCGGTAGAAGGTCACCAGTAGGTTGGTGTTCAGTTGCTCCTTCCTGAGTACTCAGGAAATGTAGCCTCTTCTGCGCCTTCTTGACGAGTGCTGTGGTATTTGCCGCCCAAGTGAGATTAGCATAGATGTGGACTCCTAGGAATTTGAAAATCTCCATTTGCTCCACACATTCACCATTAATATACAGGGGCGATGGAGCAGCCGTGTTCCATCGGAAGTCCAGGATGAGTTCTCTGGTTTTGGAGACATTCAGCTCCAAGTTGTTGAGAGTGCACCACTCGCTGAGTCTAAGGACTTCATCTCTGTTGGCCGTCTCATTCTCCCCTGTGATCATCCCCACCACCGTTGTATCATCCGCAAATTTCCCAATGATGTTCTCATAGTGCGTGGGTCTGCAGTCGTGTGTGTAGAGTGAGTAAAGTAGTTGACTCGGCGCAAAGCCTTGGGGCGAGCCGGTGCTGAGCATTCTGGCGGATGAGTGGTGCTGGGGTCGGTTGACCAGAAAGTCCTCAATCCAGGAGCATGTGGAAGGTGGATAAGAATGTACGATCTTATGGTGTTAAAGGCTGAGCTGTAGTCCATGAAAAGCATTCTGAAATAGATCCCTTTTTTCTCAAGGTGGCTCAGTGCAGCGTGGAAGGCAGTGGTTATTGCCTCTTCTGTTCGGTCGAGATGTACACTGATGCGGGTCGTGGATGAGGGGCAGACAGGCTTTGAGGTGTTTCAGTACCAATTTTTCAAAGCATTTAGTGATGATTGGTGGGATATCTACTGGGCGGTAGTCGCCCAGGTTGTTAGCGGGTGAATTCTTGGGTACAGGGATGATCGATGACCGATTTCAGACAGGCCGGGACAGAGGCTTGTTCCAGTGAAAGGTTGAAAATGTCTGTGAAGACTGGTGCTGGTTGGACAGCACGGGCCTGATGTACTTTGCCTGGTATTCCATCCAGTCCTGTGGCCTCCCGGTGGTTGACTGCACGGAGCACACGTCCACATCCACTACCTCCTCAATGAGGCTGGGGCTTCTTCCTGAGCTTGGTGTGGCATGAACTTGAGGTTGATGTGGTGTGACTGGGTGGTGGGCTTGGGACTCAAAGCGGGCAAAATAGGTTACTTAAGTCCTCTGCCATTGCCGCATCTAAATCCGCAGGAGTCACAGTTCGGCCTGCCGTACGCTCTGCCACATCGTTCGGGGGTCGTCACGTTGCCCTTCAATCTTCCCCTTGTAGTCTGCTTTGGCAGCCTTAATGCCTCTCTTAAAGTAGGCAAGAGCTAAACTGTAGAGTGCCCTGTCACATGATCTGAAGGTTGCATCTTGGGCCCAGAGGAGTGATCTGGCCCGGCTGGTCATCCACGATTTCCGGTTTGCATACACCTGCATGGTCTTCTCCACAGCCATGCAATACTTCATGTAAGACAGTACTGTGTCTGTGAAGGTTCTCAGGTCCTCATGGTGGAAAGTTTCCCACTGTGTCTGTTCAAAGCTGTCTTGGACTCGGGGGAAGGCGTCTTCAGGCCATGTGATAATGGTTCACCTATGTGGCTTTGATTGTTGCGTAAAGGGAGTGTAAGATGGGGCCAACAACAAAGAGGTGCGATCTGACTGTCCCAAGTTTGTGCGTGGTATGGGTCTGTATGCATCTTTGATGTTAGAGTAAACATGATCCAGAGTTTTATCCTCTCTTGTTGGACAATTCACATGTTGGTAAAATTTTGGCAGAACATTTTTGAGATTCTCCTGATTAAAATCTGCATTTATTTGTTTGGCACTTGGGTAGAAGTTCTGGTGATTGTTTATTGTGTCCATTAGTAGGGAGAGAGCGGTATTTACCATAGTGTCCGGTGGGATGTAGACAGCAGTGATGATAATAACGGCTATTTCTCTGGGCAGAAAGAAGGGTCATCATCTTACCGACATGAATTCTATGTCTGGGGAACAGTGTCTAACCAGAACAGTGCTATTGTTACACCATTCCTCTTTCATATAAATGCAAAGCCCACCACGCCTGCTAGCTGCACGGTAGCATCGGGCATTTGCTGGTTTAGACACGTCTCTGTGATTATCACCATGGAGCTTTTGCGAATGTAGCGATTAACAGTGAGCTCTAATTCCAAATCGTCCGCTTTGTTTACAATGGATCTGATGTTGGATAGATATATTTATGCTTGGCAGCGGAGGTTTGAGTGGTTGTTTCCCTGAGCTTGCACAATGGGCCCGCTGGACAGCCTCGCTGCTGTTTTCTTTCCCGACTTCTTCTGTTTTGTCGACCAGACCCGATAACAAACCACGGGGCCGCCTCTCGTGTTGCGATCTCCTTCGCTATGTTATGTTCCCGATGAAAGTCACTAGAAACTTTATTTTGCTGCTGGTAACCGATGTTTAATAAGTCTCATCTGTTATCGATGAATTCAAAGTCCGGATTTGACGAATAATTCGCGACAAGACACACAAAACACATCAAAAGAGTGCACAAGTAGAAAGAGTGTTAGGATTATTAGTTTTCCATTATTATATATTTGCTTGCAATTAAGAATGCTTTGCTTTACTATTAAACTTTGCTCATTAGGGTTATTTGTTTTACATTATTATATATTTGCTTGCAACGAAGTAAATGCTTTGCTCCTGAGAACATTAGTTCACACACACACACACACACACACACACACACACCACACCACACCACACCACACACACACACCACACACACTCACACATACACATTCCTGTGAGCAGGAAGGGTCACCGGCCGCTCCCTCCTGTGAGCAGGAAGGGTCGCCGGCCGCCCTCTCCTGTGAGCAAGAAGGCTCACCGACCGACCTCTCCTGTGAGCATGAAGGGTCGCCGGTCGCCCCGTCCTGGAAACATGGTGGGTTGCAGCCGTTAAGGCTTGTGCAATCAGCGGGATGCACAGGCGCTCGAGCATGCAGCATCAGACGGGCACTTGAGCACCGGGCGTCACCGCGGGCGCATGATTACAGGGGGCAGGAGTTAGTCCCGGCGAGCGGGGAGCTTGAACGGTATAGATGGCGCTATATATCTTTAAATCGAATGCTCAACTTAACACCCAAACCCCTGTCACAAAGACGAAAAATAAAAAGAGCGGCTCTTTAGGTTCGCGGGGACTGGAGCCAATCCCAGCTGTCTGGGGGCCAGAGGTGAGGGACACCCTGAATCGGTGGCCAGCCGATCGCGGGGCACAAGGAGACGGACAACCATGCACACACACACCCATATCTACATTAGAGTGTCCAATCAGCCTACCATGCATGTCTTTGGGATGTGGGAGGAAACCGGAGTACCCGGAGAAAACCCTCGCAGGCCGGGGGAGAACATGCAAACTCCACACAGGTGGACCGACCTGAATTTGATCCCAGGACCCCAGAGCCGTGAGACCAACAGGGTAACCACTCATAACCACTCACGCCACCGATCCACATACTTTCAGTTATACTCCAGTGACTTAAAGAAAAAAACCTATTTAAATTATGTTAAAGTTAAATTACAAATGAGTGCCATAGGCCCCAAATTCACTACATTCCGTTACGCAGAAGGTGTTTCATACAAACCGTAGTCTCTAGCATAGGTTTAACGCTGGGCTAGTAAAGTAAGAACAACTGCCTTGGTTCGTTGTCTAAATAAGAATGCAAACACAGTTGTTACCCAGCGCTTATTCTTTAAAACATCTCCCACGCTAACTAAACCAGTACAGTAATGCACTAAAGCTTCTTTCAGATTCGCCATTAGACATTCCCAAATTCATGCACAAAGAGGAAAAGACAGTCTCCTGGATTTTCACTTTCAAGTAGAACGAGAGCTGACCATACATACTTTTCTGTTGCCACATTCGGTGACCTGATTACATGGACATTGAAGAGAAATATTTCTTATAATCACATATATTCTTTAATTGTTTTCAAATTAGTAGGTTTTTAGTTGTCTCCTGGTTTGAAGACAGGACACAGCTAATTCAATTATCTCGGTGGGGATGCGCAAAGGGAGGAATGGTGGTGGCCTTGTTCCTGACTGTCGAGAAACCTTTAGTCTCCTTGTCTCGGGAAGACTGGTCTCAGTCAGGCCTTTTGTAAACTCTTAGTTGCAAAAACCAAGTTGTGGATTGGTAGAAGCAGGATAAAGGAAGGATACTTGGAAGGGAAGAGGAGAACTTTTCTTTGAGACTTTACTTTTTATCTATGCCTGACCGGAGAAGAACTCCTGAACTCCTGTTAAGAACCCAGCCCGGTCTGTTTTAATTTGTACTTTTTTCCTTATTTTATAATGTACTTACATTTGTTTGTATCATTTTATTGTATTGGAACCAAGTTTATACCTTCTTCTATCCACTTGAGAGAATTGTTAGGTTTAAACACCAGACATTTGTATCACCAATCTGAAAGAAGGAAAAAAACAGAGAATTTTAGTTAACTTTATTTAAAAATGAGAGGGTCTCGGGACTGCTCGCGTCTGAATCCTCTGACACACTCTGAATATGTCTCCTCTCGCCAAGTCTCTTTTTGTGTTTTGGGAGTGTCCAAGTTACAGGAAGTTTCAAGCTGATCAAAGGAAAGAGAGGGATATCTCTCAGTTACAAAAGGTTATTTGATCATGACCATATGCTCCTTCAAGGTAACACCTTACAGTCCTCTTTCCCAACCTCCTGCAATCTTCACACAATGGTTCAAACAGGCTCCAGCCCCCTGGGGTAGTTCCTCTTTGTTGAATAAGGTGAAACTTCCCCCCAGGGCTCAAGACACTCTAATTCTATTAACAAGCATTTCGACAGTCATACCAGAATCAGGATAACTTATTTAACAATAATTCCAACATTTTCCCCCTGTTTATCCGGATTCTGCTATAAAATATCATCACCCATGACCTCTTCTTTTCAGATTTTCACATCACAGGATCACCAAAATAACAGAAAAACCTTACACTCAAAAGTCAATGCCATGGTCTTTAGGATCTGGGAACAGGTCAGGCAGTCCCATGAACTGCATTTCCTCATCATCCCCAGATCCGTCGTCGTCGTCATCCCGTGATTTGCCTCCAGATGTCAATAAGGCATACATTTCTGATTTGACTGGTTCTATGGCATTTGTTATTAATCTTTGACATAACGCACGAATACAGGGAATACAACAACATCCACAAGTTGTGAGAATGGCAGCAAAAACAGTGATTGACATTAGAACTGATACAACCAACTGTTTGTATCTGCCAAACATGCTACCAAATTCGTCCCACATTGAGGTGTCGATTCCAGAATGTTCCTTCATCTTGCTGTTGAGGGATCGAAGGCCCTCCAGGGCCTTGGTTAAGCTCCCGTCAGCTGCTGTGTTGTTCGGGATGAACGTGCAGCATTGGTCGCCAAAGATGGAGCACACGCCACCTTTCTCTGCCAGGAACATGTCAACAGCAATCCTGTTCTGGAAGGCCATCAAGGAGGTAGCCGACAACTGTTCATGGATGGCTGCAAACCCTTCTTCCGTCCTGTTCTGGAGTCGTGCAATTTGGTCAGCGAGCTTATACTCATCTGGTACACCGCGGGGAACCCCGATGCTGTTGATGTAGGTTGGGTCCCCATCGCCCCATCCAAGAGCGGACCGCTTGGCTGTGCCTTTCCAGTGCTGAGGCAGGACGTTTCCTGCACTTGTTTTCCAACTCGAGTCTCTGTGGGCGGGGCGTTCAGACACGCCCAGGCTGTCACTGACAGTCCAGTCACTGTGATGTGGGTGGCAACAGCTTTCACTGTGGCTTCTGTATAGAGGTGCAAAGTCTATGGGAGGTCAGGGTTAAGTGAGGGGTGCTCGTGGCTGGTGAGTAGACGTCAGATGAGTTTCTTCACGGACAAGTGTTTTGACACCGTCCGACTTACAGTCTACTCAGAGTCACCTGTATCTCGAACTACCTTGACCTGAGGTTGGTGAATCGACTTTGACTTTTCAGCGATCTTTGCTGCTGTGGAGGTTGGTGAGTTGGGCCATGAATGGGTCTTCCCATCGTGGAGAGAACCAGGACTTCATTTTTATGACTCGGATCAGGATCCAGTCACCTGGCTACACCACCTCCTGCAAGATAGAAAAAAGATCACGGCAGCTTACATGTTCTTTGGATAAGTTTCTCTCCTTCCTTAGTCTCTCGTCATGGGTCATCTTCCCATAAAGGAAGTTGGAATGGTCTTCCAATAACTATCTCAAAAGGTGTTAATCTCGAGCTAGTTCTGCCAGTTGTTTTGCCATGTTTTGCACTATGCTGTTTGAAAAATGAGCTCCATTGTCACTCCAGATGATTCTGGAGATCCCATGTTCTTTACAGATCAATAAAATAACAAATTAAACAGTTCCTACAAAAAATTTAAAATAGGTATTTATACCTGTTCATCATATCTCCCCCCTGTTGAGACATTTTATGGCTCAATTTTGGAATATTTTTTTTTGTAGGTACGGTAGGCTTTTAGCTTTGTACAGTTCGTCTGCAGAATATTCTTGAGATCGGCTCAGTTTTGTTGTTGTGTATGCTGCTGTGTTCTGTCATTGTCTTTAACATGTGCTTAACATTTGCTTACAGCTATTTGGTTGGGCTTAATACCCCAATGAACAAAAATCGCAACAATCTTACTTATTCCATCATTATGTTTGTGAAAATTTAAATGCCTTATTAGTCAAAATTAAACATGCTAGCTGATATTCTATTTTGATCACTGCTTCCTTGTTAAGATCAAGAACTATATTTGTTTTTTTCCTTTCCTACAATTACACAAATTAACTAATCATACTAAGAATAGGAAAAATACAAAAAGCAAACCAGGCTGCTTTCTCCTCAGGAAAACAGCTTTCCCATTCTCTGTAACAGTTTAGATTCACATCAATTAATATCCAGAAACAAAATGCACACATTTATAATTCTAAATAGAATTGAACCCAGTAAAATGTAACCACCCCTTGTTTGTCAGGGTCAATATTTCTAGCATAATTGTATCCTTTAGAGCAATTAAAACCCATTACTTTTAAAATGCATACTAATCAAGTCCCAATTCATTTAACAATGTGTATTGCGTTGCATATTAACCTCAGTGTTTTGAAATTCAAAATATCCCAAACTAGTAGTCTTATTATCAAATGTAACATTCCATTGTCTTTGGAGTTTGCCAATCATCTCCTATAAAACTTTCTTAATCAATATTTCTCAATAGTCAGGCATAAAATTAAAATCTAGTTACATTTCTATCCATTTTCTTTATAATTGTTTACTTTAAAAATCTGTAAGAAGGTTTGGTCTCAATTGAAACGCTTTCATTTTTTTTATGGAGACAATAAAACCAATATAAAAAGTTCCTCATGGCTTACAGCATTGCTCCCCGAGCAATAATCTTTCCAATCAATATTGGAGTGCTTGCCATTTCGTCTAATTACGTCAAAAAGTTTATCTTACCTGTCTCCTCATACGTTTTAACTGAGAGAACCTTCTTACAGTGCACAAAATGGATCCGCTATTTTCATGTCTGCGGTTTGGTCAGGAACACTTGCACGGACACTCTCATCCTGGGTTGCTCTCCATGTTTCCTGTTAAGAAGTGCAATCTCCCTCTGCCAACCCAAAATTAATGCGTTTCTTTAAAGTTTTTTCTTTTATGCAGACATATGATTAGCCTCATCCTCCAATTCCAATCGTGTAGTGAATAATGGCGTTTGGTATATTCCACTAAATTGTATTTCCATTTTTTTTTTTTCGGAACGAAATATGGAAACTTTTTGTCAATTCAGTCAATTATTCTGTTAACACAATTTGGATGCCATTATCACAATAAATCAATAGTACTTTGGAATTTGGTATCAAGCACTGTCTTTGTTTTTGTTTTTTTCTCTCAGTGCTCCTAAATTTTGCATAGCAGATTTGTTTCTCCACTTCAAATTTCACGTTTGGAGAACTGCTGCTTTTACCATTAAAAATTTCATTGGACTAAACAATTTTCCATAATTTTCATCAAAAATTGATTTCAAATTTCTAAATAATTTTCCACCTTGATATCTGATTGATTATATCTTGGTGGTCGGCCAATTAGAAACAAAAAGACAAACAAACAACCATTCATGCTCACACTCATCTTCAGACATCAGTGGTCTGCAATTTTTTACTAGTGGACAGCGCCATCCCCAGTCTGGGGCTTCTTGGCAGCTAACCACCTTTTTGCTATGCTATCAGCCTAATCATTCTGAAAAGATATAGGTTAATGTTGTTTGGTTGACATCAACTGTTTGATGCTAATGCAATTAATATTCTAATCATCATTAATATGACCCACGCCAAAGCATATTTCACCTGTTCCGGGCAAAACAAGGAATGTTTTCCTGTGCACCGAAAAACATCCCATGCCTCTTCCGTCCTAGGGAAATCATGCCTATCCTAAATCAATTATTTTATCTAAACCAGCCAGGTATTATTTACTTAATAATTTGGATGAATGCCATTTCTGCATTGTTTTCATGTTTGATATCATTAATAATTTGGATGATTCTTAATACTTAAGTCTAAATCGCAAATCACTCTCATATTTCTAAAACCAATAATTAAAGCTCTGGCTGAATTCCTATCCGCTCTAAGAAGGCGGTTTTATTTAAAATAAGAGCCATTTTCTGTGCTCACTATTACCTCAATTACAATTTAGGGAAAATAACCTTTCACTATGCATTTCCTAATATAAATTTTAGTGTTTAATAAAAGACCCATAATTTTTCACTAATATATCATAACACTATCAACTATCTCTCTCTTTCTCTACATCTCTCTCTCTCTCTCTCTCTCTACATTTCTCCATCTTTCTCTAAAACTCTCTGTCAACTTTCTCTGTCTCCATTTCTCTGTCTCTTTCTCTTTGTTCTATCTATCCCCCTTCCCCCCCTTGTCGTTGTGCTCCCTGCTTGCGAGTGGAGCCTCGTACGAGGAGTGGGCTGAACAGGGGGCCACTGTTTCTTAACAGGCCTAATATATATATATATATATATATATATATATATATATATATATATATATATCTTCTTATCTTATTTATCCACCTAAGTATATTTCTTAGTCGTTTTTAGTCTTATATTGCGCAACAATCGAGATTTATGAACGCGTCACAGCATACTTATATCTTATTTATCTATTCATATGAAGATTACTTGCATGCGTTTATAGTTTTATTCTATTTTTTTTATCGAGCTCTTTCAGTATCTTGGCACTGTATAACAATATCTTTCTTCTCTTTCCTGCCTTTTCTGTTTGCCCTGCCATTTGCATCCACGTTTTGGTTTGATCAGAACCTTGTTTTTGCATTTTACGTCGTTTTTTGTTACATTATTTTTCGATTTTTTGTTGTAGTTAAAATGTATTTCCTTTCACACTTTTACACTTTCATTCCTTTTAGTTCGCTTCTTTGTTCAACATAACCAGGACTCTGCTATCCTTCACAGAATTTAATCAGTCTGTTTCAACTAAGGGAGTCTGCCCTCCACGGAACTTTGTTTGTTGAATTTTACCTGATAGTGCCTAGGATTGTCAGGGTTTTTATTTACAACCAGGACTCCGCCATCCTTTACAGAATTTAATCAGTCTGTTTCAACTAAGTGAGTCTGCCCTCCACGGAAATTTGTTGTTTGTCTCTATTTAACCAGGACTCCGCTATCCTTTACAGAATTTAATTAGTCTTTTTCAACTAAGGGGGTCTGGCCGCCTGCGGATTTTAGTTCATTCTCATTCATTCATTTCTCTATTTTACTTCGTTCTCATTCATTCCTTTTTTAAATAAAATTTACTCACGATTCTCTGCGTCCTTGGTATCCCTTCAACCTTTGGACCCCAGCCCGTAAGGAAGAAACAGTCCTGGAAAAGGATCTTTATGCTGTGTACACAGACTTTTCTGGATCTTGCTCACCCGCTGGGATCGTCAGGTATCTTGGGATCCGGCTCGAAGGACCAATTAAATGTTAGGTTTAAACACCAGACATTTGTATCACCAATCTGAAAGAAGGAAAAACGCAGAGAATTTTAGTTAACTTTATTTAAAAATGAGAGGGTCTCGGGACTGCTCGCGTCTGAATCCTCTGACACACTCTGAAGATGTCTCCTCTCGCCAAGTCTCTTATTGTGTTTTGGGAGTGTCCAAATTACAGGAAGTTTCAAGCTGATCAAAGGAAAGAGAGGGATATCTCTCAGTTACAAAAGGTTCTTTGATCATGACCATATGCTCCTTCAAGGTAACACCTTACAGTCCTCTTTCCCGACCTCCTGCAATCTTCACACAATGGTTCAAACAGGCTCCAGCCCCCTGGGGTAGTTCCTCTTTGTTGAATAAGGTGAAACTTCCCCCCAGGGCTCAAGACACTCTAATTCTATTAACAAGCATTTCGACAGTCATACCAGAATCAGGATAACTTATTTAACAATAATTCCAACAAGAATAAAGAATTTGCTAATAGAAGAAGCTGTTCACTGCAGAGCACACAAAAAATAGCATCCTCTACTAATTGGCATTGTTGGCAGGATGTTCTCCGGATGGACGAATGGCTCTGAATTCAAACCTCTTTGCTGACAGACGGTGACGCACCATAGAATAAAGGTAGAACACATTGTTTTGTCTTGAAATCAACTGACTGTCCCAAAGAGGATTGAATGTCAAATGACTTACGTGGGATTTACGTTTGTGACGGATCCTGTAATGTCCAAAGAATGCCTTGGCGGATTTGGCAACCTGGCTTAATTGTTTTAAAGTACTAACAGGAATGACGTTTGTTATGCATCCTTTAATGCCAGAGAATGCATTGGTGGATCTGACAGTGTTAGATTTGGATCCTGTATTAATTTCAGAGAACGCATTGGCGGATGAGTGTTGTGGTTGATTTGGATTCTGTCGTAATACCAGAGAAGGCATTGGCGTGTCTGGGTTTTGCTTGAATCGGATCCTATGGTTATGCCAAAGAACACATTGGCGGATGAGTGTTGTGGTTGATTTGGATCCTGCCGTAATACCAGAGAACGCATTGGCGGGTCTGGGTTTTGCTTGAATCGGATCCTGTGGTTATGCCAAAGAACGCACTGGCGGTTTTGGTAAAGTGAGTTTATGTGTTTGTTAATACAGTCATACCTTGGGGCAAATAGAGCCAACCCGGGAGAAGAAAGGTATCAAAATTTAAAACAAAATTAGAATTAAGTTTAGTGTAAGGTTAGATTAAATTTATTTTTGAGTGTGTCTTCATCGTAATCCAAGTTCATTTAATTTTTTTTATGTTATGTTACGAGCGCGTTGCCGTGCAAAAAGTCCCCCTTCTCTCTCTGTCTCTCTTTCTCTCCCCTCCTCGAAATCCGTCTATTTTTAGTACTATTAAACACATTTTAGTACTATTAAACCACTAGTTATTTGTTACTTTGTTAATAGATGGCAAAATAGAACAAATAAAAATGTTTTTCCAATCCAATATCCTGTTTTTGGTGTTTTTTCAGAGGGTTGGAACTAATTAATTACTTTTTAGTTAATTTCTATGGGAAACGTTCATTTGAGTTACGAGTAAATCGACATATGAGCTCAGTCCTGGAACGAACTAAGCTCGTATCTCGAGGTACCACTGTAAAGAAAAGATAAACAGATGAAACGCTAAACAAAATTTATTTTGATGTCTATGAATGGAATTCAAGAAAATAAAAAATGTGTCTTGGATAAAACGTGAAAAAATCTCACTTGTGCCTGTCACTGCTCGCTCAGGGCATTTCCATCTTACCTAGGGCACCGCCGTCTTACCTAGTTAATCGTGCTCTGACTGGTCTGATGCGAGTAGCCTTGATAGATATGTTTGTAGCATTTACCATGTTAGCACATCCCAATAGTTGTTAAGGCTGGTCGAAGGTAGTGCGGTCGATCATTAAATATTAGCCTTGATACCTGCGTAATGTGTATGTCATGCTATTATTGCGCCCAAAGACTTGGTGAAATCTATACCGCTATGGAGACACTTCCTGGTTGTGCTTACGTTACTTCATTTTTGAAAGTAAATGATTGTACATTGGTGATAATAAAATAAAATAAAATTCTGCTATGATTTTTTTTCTTTTTATTTCTTGTTCGAAAGTGACAACTATTGTAGTAACGTGAACCATAAAAAAATCAAGATATTTCGACATTGGTAGAAACAATTATCTTAAATAAATTCTGGTAAGAAAATTGTAATTTCTGTCATTAAAAAGCTTTAGGTTCTTGTCAAGATAGAGTTATTTCTTTGTACAAATTAAATAATTTGATATTTTGCATTTACAAAGACAGGCAAATTAACTTCCTAATGAGATTGACACTAATAATGTGCTTTTGATTCATGCAGTATCTCAGAAATACCACGTGCGATGATTTTGCATATTTGTACTCCCTAAATGAATGAATATGGAGGTGAAAATTGTGAATCAGGGGGCGGCTTATACATGAGAAATTGTAAAATTCAAGAATTTTAAGGCAAAATTTTAAGGGTGCGGCTTATACGCAGGGCCAGCTTATATGCGAGTAAATACGTGACACCCTGAATTGGTGGCCAGCCAATTGCAGGGCACATGGAGACAAACACCCATACCTAGTCTCCAATCAGCGTACCGTGCACGTCATTGGAATGTGGGAGGAAAACAGTGTACCTGGAAAAAACCCACGCAAGCCCGAGGAAAAAAATGCAAACTCCACACAGGTGGACAGACCTTGATTTGAACCCAGGTCCCCCACTGTGAGGCCGACCCACTAACCACTCAGCCGCCGGGTTACAGCACCCCGCGCGACCCTAATGAGTATGAAGCAGTTCAGAAAATGAGATAAGATGAGATAATTTAAAGATTTAGAGAGTTTTGAAAATGAAATAAAAAAACTAACACTGACTCGTGTGTGTGTGTGTGAGAGCTAAAAAGCAATCTGCATTTTGTGGGAGACTGGAGGTATCATATGCGACGGCTGCCTGGCTAGCAGACTTCTTATTTGAATACACAGATTTTACACAGATACAGACCCTCACAAAGAAGTGTGAAAAGAACGTGATTTACATTTAGTATAGTATTTGAAATTGGTATGTGTATTGTGGAAAGAAAATGGGGAAACCAAATTTGAAGTTAAAGTTAGTATATAACTAGTGTCTGTAAGTAAAAGTAAAATGGGACATATATAGGAAATTTTATAGGAGAAAGGTGAATCATTAAAAGATTCCTCAAGAGTATTGTAATCGTCCCACAATGGTCTCTCATGCAAATTAAATTTTCCTGGGCCATTAAAAGTCTTATTTTGATTAAGTGGACGACACAATGCTACATCAAAACTATACATTCAACATGAAGATTCAGATTGAATACTAAATTAATCTACAAGCAATTGATTAATATTATGATGATGTTGCAGAATCGTAGTTTTTGGATCACATGTTGACAGCAATAGGTCATCACTGTGACCCAAAATGGGAGGTTATTTTGTCTTCTCCCAAAACAGAAAAAAACTACAAATAGTGTGAACTTAAGTTGTGTAATTACTGTTCACTATGGCAAAACACACCATAGAAAAATGTAATTGACAAATCACAAAAAATGGAAATGACTAAATTGAATTCAAAAGGAGAATGTAAAGCAGGGGTCCCCAAACTTTTTCCTGTGAGGGCCACATAACCTTTCCCTTCTCTGATGGGGGGCCGGTGTCAGTTTGTAACAGAAAAAGTGTGACGATCGTAGGGGAGCTCAAAAAATTTATTGTTTTCCAGAAAGCCACACAACCAAATAACCCTTTCCAGGTTCTTTACAGAAAAAAAGTCAGGAAACAAATAATAACACTATTAATGAAATAAATAATAACTAAATAACCCTCTCTGAGTTCTTCACAGAAAAAAACAGGAAATAAATAACACTATTTATGAAATAAATAATAACTAAATAACTCTCTTTGGGTTCTTCATAGAAAAAAAAGCCATGGAACATTAACTTTCTGTTGTGCCATGCACAATCTTCTCCCTTTGCTCTGAAGTTTATGCACGACACCACAACCGTCATTACAGAATCCCACGTCAACATTTTGCAGCACAGTGCTTGCTGGTGAATTTGGCAGTGGACTCGTAGCGGGGCGATGAGGCCCCTTTTTTCCAACTCGCGGTTCATGCGTCCCATTATTAGACCGCGAGTTTCAGCCACCATGCTAGGAGCCCCGTCAGTCGTGATGCTAGCTAGCTTTAACCAGTCCAGGTCCAACTTCTCCATGGTTTGGCACACTTTGTCAAAAATATCCTCTCCTGTTGTAGTCCATTTGAGACTTTGGAGGGCTGCCAGATCCTCGCAAATCTCAAAGTTTGCGCTAACTCCACGAATAATAATGAGCAGTTGCGCTGTGTCTTGCACGTCCGTGCTTTCATCCAGTGCTAATGAAAAAAAGTCAAATTCTTTCGTCTTCTGCTGCAGCTGGGCATATACATTACTCCCGATTTCTTCAACGCGTCTGGCGATTGTACTCGCCGACAGACTTACGGCATTAAATGCATCTTTCTTCTCGGGACACACTTCCTCCACGACAACATCCATACATTTCTTAAAAAACTCTCCGTCAGTGAAAGGCTTACCGTTGCTTGCTATCAGTTTAGCAACCCAAAAGCTGGCCCGAACGGATGCCTGGTTCAGCTGAGCTTGGCGTAGAAATGTAGTCTGCTGAGATAATATTCCAACTTTTAGCTTTGAGAGTTTGTCTGCTCGTATTTGGCCTTGCACGCTATCGTACTTGTCTTTGTGACGGGATTCATAGTGCCGGCGAAGATTGTATTCTTTGAATACTGCCACCGTCTCTTGACAGATGAGAAAAACAGCCTTTTCTTTGCATTTAACAAAAAAACAATCGTTTGTCCACTGCAGGTTAAATACCCTGCATTCTGAATCAATTTTTCTCTTAACTAACCTTTTCGCCATTATTCCGTTCTCAAACAGGTTGCGGTTGCACAGTTTTTATATGCTTGAATAGCATCGCAATAGTGATGGCCCCAGGGCTCCGCCCTCACCTGCGATCGTCCAGATGTCTCGCTAACACTCTGCTCACGCATGCAACGGTGGAATGCCCGCATGCATCAAAGGCAAACACTCTCCCCGCGCGTGTCACCAAAGGAGCAATGCGAAGGCCCGCTTCACTGGGATGATTTGTGGGCTCAGCAGGGGTGCAATGAACCAAACACAAGATTAAAACGTCCCAGTCTTCAAGACCAAATAGGAAAATAAATCCGATAGCGTCTCTGGTATTGTTCAGAGGGCCGGTCCAAATGTGCCAGCGGGCTGCATCCCCCCCCCCCAAAAATAAAAAAATAAAAAAAATAAAAACGATAGCGTCTCTGGTATTGTTCAGAGGGCCGGTCCAAATGTGCCGGCGGGCCGGATCCGGCCCGCGGGCCGTAGTTTGGTGACCCCTGATGTAAAGCCTTCTGTGAGCATAAGCAAATCTTGGCGTTGTGCCAAGAATAATAGTCGGCATATTGTGTTGTAAAACCTCTGTGGTTAAATGTCATTTGTAATACTCTTTGATAGTACAGTTTAATTGAATGGATTCTTGCCTTGAATTGTCACTATTTAGTGTATTACAAATGTTTACAAATTTTGTCCTCTAAAGCAAAATTTTACTGTATTATAATGGACTTTGAGAGTTTACTTATATGAACTGATCTTGATTGAAATTTCTAACTTCGTCGTTAAAATTGCATTTTTAGTATCAGTCAAAGATATTTTTATTTTCACAAAACCTTTGGATTCATTTTTTGATAAATAAGCTATTTGCATCTCAAGCTTTTTTTGTTGCACGCTTATAGAAAAGACATCTGTTTCTTTTGTCTGTGGCTTTGTTATGCTTTTTAGTTCATCCAAGATGATTTTCAGTCACTACAGTGGACCTGGTACTAGATAAATGAAGTTGACTATGAAATACTTTTTTAGCTAATATTTTGTTGAAAATCAATACAATGTATAAATTGTAGAAACATGACGGATGGAAATATTTTTTTATCCAAGTAACAGTTTCTTATTGTTAATGATGGATTAGACTGAGCTGTGTAGAGGTGCCTAAACTTGACAAGGAGATTGATTTGATAATTAACTCTTTTTTTCTCATTCTTTGAATATGATAATGGAAAATACTTCTAAGAATATAAAGCCTTAACAAATTAACTTTATATTGTTCCAGTCAGACCGCTACATTAATTCATCTATGGATTTTAACACATAATTGGAAGACAACTTATTTGGAATCATTTCGTTGTCATTGTGCATTTTTATAAATATATGTGAACTTATGGTGCAAAACAAAATCAGGTGATTTAGCCATGCTTATTATGATACATGGTTAAGAGAGAAAGATTTAATTATGCAGTGATCATTTATTTTTCTGAATGTTAAGTGATGTGGTTTTAACTATGGAATGAACAATTTTA
This sequence comes from Stigmatopora argus, assembly GCF_051989625.1. Classification (NCBI taxonomy): domain Eukaryota; kingdom Metazoa; phylum Chordata; class Actinopteri; order Syngnathiformes; family Syngnathidae; genus Stigmatopora; species Stigmatopora argus. The sequence goes on from NC_135401.1 coordinate 16,230,872, forward strand.
TTGTGAATTTTTGTATTGTGTAATGAGTTCAACTCAAAAATAGAATTATTAAGACCAGCAAGCAATGTTCCCTCTAATTTTTTGTTTGTCTGGGCAGAAAGACAACCTCCCTGAGCACACTGAGTACCGGTGTGAGCAACATCATCATTGCTCGCTATGGGCACACACCAGTATCACACCTGCCATAAGCAGGTGTATGTCTACTACACATAAATGATTTAGTAATAATAAAATGTAAGGATTAATATCTATGAATGGGCGGCCCGGCGGATGAGTGGATCGCGCGTCGGCCTCACAGCAAAAAAAGGGATTTTATTTTGTGCGCTCCATATGATTTGCTGTATGCAGAGAAGACGAGAGTAGTGCGCAATTGCGCACGCGCGCATCTTAGATGGAACATTGCTAGCAAGAGGTCAATGATCTTCCAAAAATAACTTCATAATTCTGAATAATACATATGGCTTTTGTCAAGATGGGAGTAAATATTTTTATTTTTAGAATGCTAAAGTCCACATGTATGCACAAGCTGAATTTGGAGCTAGCATAGGCTCGAGAGAATTAAATGGACAGCAGGCCGGGAAGTAAACTGAAATAGGAGGTTCATCGATGAAAACCAGAAGGAAGCGCTCACCAACCTTTAACCGGACCAGGTGCTTTCAAGAATGTTCAGTACACAAGAACTGTCAATTTACTGTTGCTCCCACAGACAATGACAACTAGTAGCGGGACTTAAAGCGTCTTCAAGAAGAAGCTTCTCTATTTTTTGGAGGAGGGAGCAAAAACATGAAAACAGCTGCGGCGGCCACAACGCCTGCTGCCATTCGACATGCCATGTTCTGCTGTGAAGGGAGCTGGTGGACATTCGCATGCAAGTGGAAAAGCCACACGAGTCTGTGGAGTTCTATGCTGATTTACAGACGCTTGGACACTAGCTTGAATTTACCTTGCCAGTATGTGACTTTTTATATTTTTATATTACGTATTTATGGTTTTTTTCACTGGGAAAACGCACTTTGTGGAGTAGCACCACACCGCAATGCAGCTACATATGTGACACATAAAAAAGAATCAATAATAACCTAAAAAATTGAATTTACTCACCAAAAATATTTGTATTTATACACAAAAGCCATCCTCCTTTCTTTCCTCAATAATATTTCAATCACTCTGTTGTACAGATTGCACGTGCGTTTCAGGTCCATCAAGAAGTTATTTTCTATCGCCATCAAAGCTAATGCTGACAGTCGAGTCTGCCCTGTTGTATTTCTGGCATAAGTTTTGATTCTGTTTTGGGCTGAAAATGTCAGTTCGACAGAAGCAGTGGGATGGTCAGTGTCAACCCCACTAATGTGTACAGCCGCCCCATGCTCTCATTCGGATTTTTCTGCTGAAGGAAGTCAATGAGATCAGTGGGAGATTTTCCTGTAAAATCATCCGTGGCATTCATTACAATCAGTTCTGTTCTTAGCCGAGGCAGATCGAAACGTGTACTGTGGCTCTGCGTTAAGATGAGGACGGCTGCATGTGGCAAAGTTTTCTGGTATTCCCGAAACTTCTGCATGTCGAGGAGGGAGAGAAACATCAGTCTTTCGTGGTCTTGAAATCTGGTCCGCGTCTGGCAAATAATATTGTCCAGAATCCTGTCGTGGAGTTGGTGGTAGTGCGCGTGAGAATCTTGCGCTTGACCTCTTTTGTGCGCTTGGAGCACCCGCACTGTGTTCAGTGGCCTCGTAGATTTCCTCATATCGGCTCCTCTCACGCTCAACTGTGTCACAAAACTCCTTTACTCTTGCAAGACAAAACTGTACATCCAGTTTGTTGTTCAGTATTATTGAAAAAAGCACGTCTGAATGCTCAAAAATGCCATTAAATGTGTGAAGCAAAAAACTAAATTCAAAATAATCCAGATGTGCTTTAAATCCATCAGCACATCGCACAGACTCATTCACCATTACAGAGACAAACAGTACTTTTTTCACTTCTGATCTCTTCATCCATCACTTCAGCAATAGCAGTTATCAGGTATTTTTGTATTTTCCCCGACGTGCCACTAAACACTTTATTAGTGAACAGGTGGTAATTAATGTAAATCCGTGTTTCTCTCAGCAATGAGAGAAAGAAGTTTCACATAATTTCCTTTGTTTGGGGATGCAGCGCTTTCACCGTGTCCCTGAAATGAAAGTTTAGAGAGTCTATCAAACTTTTTAAGATTTGCCTATTTTTCTTTACCTCTTCGTTGTGGTGCTCTGTTTCCCTGCACCCTTGCTCGCTGAACTGTAACTTCACTCGGGTTTCCCCAAAAGTTTTGGAGAGCACCGTTGCTTGTAAGTGTCCGGCAGTGCTTTGGTGTCTCGTTGCTGCTTTGGTTAAACAAGTCAAAATTGCAAATCCAGTGTTGCTCCAAACACCATGTCGATCAGTGGCAAATAACAAGCACTCCCAGCAATACAATTTGCAGTGTTCCTCGGAGCCCGTGAGCCAGGAGTAGCGCTCGTAGTTGGCTTGCTAGCTTCGGAGTTGACCGCCCTTTCTTAATGATGTCCATTTTTTTCTGGAAAGGTCCGTCTGGAAAATGGCTTTGTGAGCAAATCTGCAACCAAATCCATTTGTTTTCCTCCGTCGGCCATTGTGGGTTGAGTTTGCGATCTCTGGCTGGCTCACTTTGGCTTTGGTCCGCCTACTCTATCACTAGTCAATAGTTCGTGAAAGCGATGACGTTGCCCTACGACTGCGAGAAGGCAATGACATATCCCTTTGCCTGCGAGAAGGCCTTGGTGTCACCACTAAAAAAACATAATCTATACATTTAAAACATGGTAAAAACTTACATACTGTACTCAGTAAAAATATTTCCTCTTCACTTGATTTAAATAAAAAACAGGTTATTGGTAGCTCTTATCCAAGTCTTCATCAAATGTTAGAGGCATTGGATCATCAATGGAATCTTCCAGAGGCGTCGTCGGGGGAGCATGAGGAGCTTCTGTGAGAGGTTTTCGGCGCACAAGGAACATAACGATGGGGAGTTGTGATCGCTGTTTTTGTTTTTTGTACAAGGACATGACACTGTCAAGATGATTGCCAAATTTGATGGCTCTGACCATGTTTTCACCAATCTTCTGGACCCGTTGTTGCAAACTGCATGCCATATTGAAGATTTCCTGCATATTTCTTACAGACTACATTTTTCATCCTCAACCTCATCATTGTCCACTAGCTCCTTTTTTTCCTCACTCCTCAATTGCATAATTTCACATTCTCAATCTTAAATATATTTTTATTCCTAGTGGTTACCACTCGCTTGGTTTCCTTGGAAAAGGAAAATGATATTGTCGCTGTTTTCTGAATGTTGGCCTCTTCTCTCTTGATGTAACGCACAGTAGATTCATTTACGCCGTAATGGTGTACTAGAAGGGCATACTGATTGCCCACCTTCAGCATATCTAGCAACGTCACTCTTTCGGTCACTGTCATCATGTCTTGTTTTTTTCTTTAGCTCATAGAATGCTTTAGATGGCCGCTTAGCAGGCATTTTCAAGGGCGATTCAAAATACAAACAAAGCTGGAATAGGCTCGGCGTAGTCTTCTACGTATTCTAGTATTCTCAGATTGATGAAACAGACACCAGTGGTGTACCTGTCAGTTCTGAGTATGCCTTTCGCCTGGCGTCAGCTGGGATAGGCGACCCTTACAAGGATGTACGGTCCACTGAGGACGCCATCGCCGTAGCTCTACACACAGCACTGAGCCACCTGGAGCACCATGGAAACTACGTGAGGATGCTTTTCATTGACGATAGCTCAGCCTTCAACACTATAATACCGGGCATTCTGGCTGAAAAACTCTCCCACCGTTGACTATCCTATTCCATCTGCTACTGGATTAAGAACTTCTTAAGCAACCGTCCACAAACTGTTAGACTTGGTCCCCACCTCTCTTCCTCCATTACACTGAGCACTGGCTCCCCTCAAGGCTGTGTACTGAGTCCTCGTCTGTACTCCCTGTACACATACGACTGTACACCAACCCACCAGTCTAACTCCATTATCAAATTTGCCGATGACACCACTGTGGTCGGACTCATCTCAGGAGAGGATGAGTCGGCTTACAGAGATGAGGTCAACAAACTGTCTTCGTGGTGCTCGGTGAACAATCTCACACTGAACAAAAAGTGTCCTTAACCCCATTTGTCCCTACTTTGTGAGACCTGTAGCGTCTGCCAGAGGGCAGCAGCTGGAACAGTTGTGACCAGGTGGTATGGGTACCCGACAATGTTCTCTGCTGAGGTAACGAAGGCTGGCAATGTCTTCCAGTGAGAGCAGAGAGCAGCCGACGATCTTCTGGGCAGTGTTAATCACTTTCTGCATGGCCTTTTTGTCTGCTGCCACGCTTCCAGCGTACCACACTGTGATGCAGTATGCCAGGATGCTCTCCACAGTGGTTCTATAGAAGGTCACCAGAAGCCTGGTGTCCGAGTTGTTCCTCCTGAGTACCCTGAGGAAATTGAGTCGTTTCTGGGCCTTCTTCACTACTGCCGTGATGTTTGTAGACCAGGAGAGTTTATCCATGACGTGGACCCCCAGGAATTTAAAGGACTGGACCCTGTCTACACATACTCCATTTATGAGGAGTGGGGCCAGATCTGTGCTGTGTTTGCAAAAGTCCAGGATTATTTCTTTAGTTTTCGTGGTGTTCAGTGTGAGATTATTCACCGAGCACCACGAAGACAGTTTGTTGACCTCGTCTCTGTAGGCCGACTCATCCCCTCCTGAGATGAGTCCGACCACAGTGATGTCATCAGCAAATTTGATGATGGAGTTAGACTGGTGGGTTGGTGTACAGTCGTATGTGTACAGGGAGTACAGACGAGGACTCAGTACACAGCCTTGAGGGGAGCCAGTGCTCAGTGTAATGGAGGAAGAGAGGTGGGGACCAAGTCTCACAGTTAGGTCTAACAATAGTCTAACAATAGGGTTTCTTATTCATTTTAATGCCTGAATGAATCATTTTCTTATCTTGTTTTTCTCATTTTTTTGCATGCATATATACATTTGTATACATATTTCATACTAAACTTGCATACTTTCACAATTTTATAGTGTTTAAGGCAGGTGTGGGCAAACCGGTCCTCATGGGCTGCTGGGGGTGTAGGTTTTTGTTCCAACTGATCCAGCACAGACACTTTAACCCAGGGGTCGGGAACCTTTTTGACAGAGAGAGCCATAAACAATTCATATTTTCTAATGTTATTTCTTGAGAGCCATTCTCAGAATTGAAAAGTAAAAATACATGACAAGTGTGATTTTTTTTGTCATTTCACCACTTTTAAAGTACAAAAAGTCTCAGAATTCTTTTGACAACATTGTTATGCTGTTGCTAATAAATCAGTATCAATGATATCATGCATGCAGAAAAGTGATAAAAAACAAAATTATGATTAAAGTGGTGGTAGAGGTAGTGTCAACGCCACAGTGACGCTCATTTTAGTGCGTTCGGGACTCAGCTCTCTCACCAGTGATTTCCATATTTTACCTCACAGGTTAGTGGAGAGCCATACGCACCTATGGAAAGAGCCACATATGGCTCCCGAGCCATAGGTTCCCTACCCCTGCTTTAACCAATGAGATTTCTGCAAAAAACAAGAAGCACCTAACTGCAATCCACTGATTGCACTTGTAGGACACGAGATTGGTGAAAAGCTGTTCTCTTTATGGGTTGAAATTAAAACCTGCACCCCGTTGTGGAATGGTTTGCCCACCCCTGGTTTAAGGGGTAGTACTAAAGACATGATTAGAATGATTTATGCTAATTCAATATTACATTTGCCTCTACTTATGAGGCAACTTACGAAGCCACCTCTCAATTCATTAAATTTGCAAGTCGAGGTCCCACAGTATTTTGAATTTCATGGTAATAAATGTTAAGATTTGTACTCATTAGAAACATTTGAGAATGAATGACATAAATGACATAAACTACTAAAACCATCACAAGATTAAAAACACAAAAAAAGGCTGACTGCAAAATATTGAGCTATTGTGGAAGTATCCCGTAAACACACAACAACTTAACATTGTTACATACACTCAGAAATACTCACGTAGCAACTCTGTGACAAACAAGGGTTGAAGGCACATGAAATAAGAACGAGCAAGAACTAATCAGCCATGGTCCCGGAAAGGATTAAAAACTGCACAGAAATGGGGCTTTTGGTCAGACGGGCGCGGTCAAATTCTACCTTTGACCAGTATTTCATTTCAGGCCGGATCTGTCACCTCAGTTCCGGCTTCATGGAGATGCAGCTTCCTTCTAGTGAATGGAACGCCAGTGTGGTGTTTTTAGATAACCAACTGGAAAGCAACTTTCTCTCAACAATGAAAAAAAAAGTGATAAGGGATGTGAATTTACGTTTCGGGGATGTTTGATTTCCTTTGATGTTTTGTAATTTGGATTTTTTTCATATCTTGAACAAAAGGTTTCCCATTGAGACTTTCCTCACCTTAAAATTTTGGAAGGAGAAGCATTTGAATTCTGAAGTCACCTTCTAAGAGCCATTATCTAAATGGTACTAAACATCAGGTTGAAGTAGCTCAAATAACACAGCCTTCAAAAGGGAAAAGTGGGAGAAAACTCATTGGTGTATATGGTTTTTTGTGCGTTTAAAAAAGTGTTTGGCTCAAATATTTGTTCAACAAAACATTGACATTTTTTGAAGTTTTTGAAAAAATCCTCTAAGGCAATATCTGGAAATGATTTATTTTAATTCAATCTTTAAATTAGAGTTACTTCTATGACATTATTTTAAATTGTCAATAACACAAGGGTGCCAAAGTATTCTTCTGTAAAAAGTATTCTGGCCCACGCTGTGAAGAGCAACTCACTCACGCTCATAGCTCGAGCAATATCAAGATGATCAACTAATGTTAAATTATAATACAATTTCGTTGTCAAAGGCAGAGAGTAATTGTTGGAGAAAGGGCTATGATTCTCAACATTATTTATCTCCCAAGTCAATCCACCTGGTCCCCTGCTTGCATGGCATTTTATAGTCATAGGGGGTTGAGCCAAATCCAGCCTTGTGGTTCCTGCATATTCCCTCAGGATGGTGTGCTGCTGCCTCATACCAACATTCTCAGCTGTGTTCAATCTGCCCTGAGACAAGCTGGCTAAGAGAAACTGCCAACAGGAGAGGCACTTTGTTGCACAAAAATATCCACATATGAGGAGTGAAGTGGAAAGTCCTGGACTCTTAGTGCTTGTTTTTTTTTTCATCTGGTATATATCCAAAAGCACCTAGACACATATATTTACATTCCACTTCCATCACATTCCAGATCCCCGGATGATTAGCGTCGGGTCCAATTAATTATGTTTAACCATTGTAATAACATATTACAATATTAATTCAGAAATCGCATGCTTGTGGTGCACGGATTTTTTTTATTGCCATTGCAAATCAAATGAAATCCAGACCTCATTGCATGCCTCCAATTAACCGTGTACTCCATCTGAACCTTGACTGGGGATAACACACACCACCCTCATCACTAACTGAATTTATAACCTAACTCTGATACCTTCTAATAAAATAGGTCCTCTAGTTTGCACATTTAACTCAGCGGGAAGAAATTATTATTTATTTTGTTTTGAAGGAGGGCGGCTCAGTGGGTGAGTGGTTAGCATGCTGCCCTCACAGTGCGGGACCGGGGTTCAAATCCAGGTCGGTCCTCCTGTGTGGAGTTTGCATGTTCTGCGTGGGTTTTCTCTGGTTTCCTCCCACATTCCGAAGACATGCAATAGGTTGATTGGACACTCTAAATAGCCCCTAGGTTTTGAGTGTGAGCGTGAATGGTTGTTTGACTCCTTGAGCCCTGCGATGAGCTGGCCACCAATTCAGGGTGTCCCCGGCCTCTGGCCTGAAGTCAGCTGGGATAAGCTCCAGCACCCCCCGCGATCCTAGTGAGGATAAAGCGGTCTGGAAAATGAGATGAGATGGGAGTTGTATTTGAAGGATTCCACTTATTTTGGTTGCAAATTCTGTATCAGTCCCAGGGATAATGTCATAACACTTATCACCACAAACTCTCTGAACCATTTCATGTGAGTCATATACAATTGCATGAAAGCTTTTGTACTATGGAAATGTTTGGCATCCCCAAAATTTTGTGCAAAAAAACCAATAAATCTTTGGATCATTTAGGCATACACCAAAGGTGGGTAGTAGTAACATGTTATATTATTTGCATTCCATTTCATTATGTTTTTGAGGAAAATATACTTTTACATGAGTCGATTCGTGACGATGAAATACGATTCTTGTTAAGACCTACCGTATGCATGCATGTACATCTATGTGTATGTATGTATATATGTGCTAATATATGTGCATGTGTGTATTTATATGTATAGGTGTATGTACATGTATGTGTGTGTATGTGTTTATATATGTATATAAATATATATATGTGTGTATGTATAGGTATGTATGTATATATATATGTGTATATATATGTGTGTGTATATGTATGTATGTATATGTATGTATATATATATATATATATATATATATATATATATATATATATATTTATTTATATATATATATATACTTCAGAGACACGCTTATTTATTTATATATTTATTCATGTATTTATTTATTAACTTACTTATTACCTATCTATTTATGTCTAAAATGCCTTTCCTATTCCTGCATCCTCACCCTCTTGCTAATGTGACAATGAAATTTCCCGAATACGGGATGAATAAAGTTATCCAATCCAATCCAGTCCACCGGGGCAAAACCAAACATACAGGCCAGAGGGCAACAAGTATGCCCACACCAGCTCGACATCCTCCCACCGTGAGCAACTCCAGACTGGAAGCGTGTCCAACCCCCCTTGAGAGGAGTGGTACCAGAACACAAGCTGTGCGTAGAGGTGAGCCTGACTACATCAAGCCGGAATTTCTCGACCTCACACACTAGCTCAGGCTCTTTCCCAACCAGAGAGGTGACATTTCACGTCCCAAGAGCCAGTTTATGGAGCCGGTGATCGGGCAGCCAAGGATCCCTCATTTGGTTGCCGCCAAGAGTTCAACGCACTCGACCTCTTTGGCCCCTCTCATAGGTGGTGAGCCCATGTGAAGGGAACACATGTTGCCTCTACGGGCTGTGCCCGGCCGGGCCCCATGGGTGCAGTCGCCATCGTGTCCCTCCTCCAGGCCTGGCTCCAGTGTGGGGCCCCGTGGACCCGCGTCTGGGCGAGGGACATCGTAGTTCATAGTTGTTTCTCGTCATAAGAGGTCTTCTTTGTCATTCTTCGTCTGGTCCCTCACCTCAGACCAGTTTGCCATGGGTGACCCTACCAGGGGTGCAAGGCCCCAGATGACATAGCTCCAAGATCACTGGGATACACAAACCCCACCACCACAATAAGGTGATGACTCGTCGGGGGCGCCTAAAAATAAACTGTGAATATAATGACATTAATATTCGGTTGGACCCACCAAGCCAGGTTGTGTTTGAGGTGTCAGTCAGACAGTCGTTATGAGAACGGACTAATATATAATTGTATGTGGATTAATGTATAAGAGAGTTTAAGTTGCCATGTGTGCGTAAGTGCTGTGCGTCTGTGCGTGTGGGAGAGTGCATGTGTGCGTGTCTCTTTGTCTGTCTCTGTCTTCTTTGCGAGTCGACAGGCAAAGAAGAATTAAGGCGTAAAACATCCCGAAACACGCCAAAAAGTGTGAAAAACATTTGAGCGGACATCATTGGCTGCGTAACGCAGAGGTGGCTGGAGTTGAGTTCAATCCGTACCGTAGAGACTTGTGGGCAACATTGCGGAGCGAATATCCAATTACGATTGATCCCGAGGCATTGAAGGGACAGCCGATCACTGATATGAAAAACCCTGCCGAATACATCATCCGGTAGCTCAAAATCTGGAAACAAGAAACAGAACAGGAGGTTGACAACAGTCCTCTGATGACGACTGATAGGTTCACCAATAGGTATTCCCAAATGCATGCACAAATAAAAGAGACATGAGACTCATCTGAGGTGTTCTTGCAAGAGAGAATCCGAACATGACACGCCTTCGTCCAAGGTTCATTCTGCTGTTCGAAGCATTTCTCTTGCTGTTTATTACATCATATTTACAACAGGCATCTCAGTTCTCAAAGCAAAATGAAGGTCCACCGGATCTTCCCAAGGGAGCGGTGTGATGATAGTGTGAGAAGTCAATAGTCAAGGACCCGAGTTACGATAGAATGTTTAGTTCTCAAAACAGATGAAGGCCCGCCGGATCTTTTCCAAATTCCAGCTGTCCAAGAGGAATAACCTTCACGTTGTTTAGGCTAACTCAGGAGCGAGCATTTATACGGTTGCAAGCAGATGTACTAAAATGACTTTTCAAATGTTAATAAGCTAAGTAAAGCAAAGCGTTCTTCATTGCGAGCAAATATATAATAATGTAAGACTAATAACCCTAACAACAACGCTATTCAGAACGCCGATTATTGAAGCCATGCCAACTCCGGTGAGAAGCAGACTGTTTGGACTAGCTTGTTGTTTTTCCATTGCTTTCTCCCTGTATTCTGATGTTCGTTTCCCTACTGTTGTTTGTCCCTCCTGTCTTGCAGTTGGGCTCGCGCAGCTGAGTGTCATTCAAAATTAGTTCCTGTTTTGTCTATTTAAACCCAACTGATTTTTATGTCATTTGTGGGATCGTCTGCTTCACTTCCCTTGCCATGTGTCTGCGTTACCTCGTTCCTCGATTCCCCGTGTTTTCCCTAGTCAGGTTTGGTTTTGTGATTTGATTTCCAAGTCTTTATTATTTTCCTAGATCCTGCCTAAGTTAATAAAGTTTTGGTATGAGCACTACTTCCCTCGTCTTCTCCTGCTTCCCTGCGATTGGGTCCTAGTCCTCGCAACCTCGCCTCGACATCTAGCGTGGACTACTTTACACTATTCATAACAGTGCAGTATTCACATTCTACCCAATATACTCGGTTAAAGACAATAACAGCCACAGTTACATACATCTATTACAAATACATTAGCCCACATTTGGTGATAGACACTGGCAGTCAGGAAGAATAGGCAGATGAAAGAGTGCTCAGAGCCCTCGTGGAAGAGTCTTTCTGCGGGAGGAGCCACCCAGGGGCAAGCTTCGCGGGGTGAGTCAAACTAAAAGTCTTCCTGTGGGACGAGCCATTCACTGAGGGACACTGTGAGAGCAGCAGGGAACCACAAGGGAAGACAACGTCTGAGCGAGCACCCACCTCCTGCATGTGGCGTGCGAAGCCACTAACTCAAGACGATGAAGGATGACTTTCCTGACCTGGGGTCCATCCAGCGGACACTGTACTGATCATCGGCAGCTGATCGAAGAAAGGGGATAGGGGGACCCCAGATGCCAGTCTTACAGAGGCACAATAATCCTCTGGGTGGCAATAAAGTGGAAACATCATTCCTGTTACATTCGTCACCAGAAGTCCAAAGAACTGAACTGTGTGATATGTTCGAATATTGGAACTGTACTATGGGGTTTGTAATTAAAAACTACAAAATAGGGAATATTGTGAAATTAGATCTAATGAATTCATTATGCATTACAGGAACCTACTTGTTTAGAACCAAAAGACAGTTGTTGCGCTATAAAAAAAATCTCTTTTGAAAAATGGGTTGGATGAGAAAGGAAAAGTTCAGTTACACACATGACACAGCAAACGTGTATACAATTATGTACAGGTCTACAGAAGCAGGAGTATGCCTTTTAGGAAAAAGTAAGGAAAACTAACAGTCAATTTCAAAAGAAAGGATGACAAATTTTACCTATGTAAGCAATGTTTCGGTGTTATTTTTGCTAAAACATTGTAGAACAACTTTTCAAAGCACTTCATGATCACAGTTGTAAGTGCAACAGGCCTATAATCATTCAGGCTGTCAATGGTTGGCTTTTTAGGGACAGGGATAATGGTGGCAGATTTCAGGCAGGATGGGATGATGGATTGATGCAGGGAACAATTGAAAATCTTTGTGAAAACACCAGTCAGCTGGTCAGCACAGGCTTTGAGCACCTTCCCAGGTACTCCGTCAGACCCAGCAGCCTTCCTGGTGTTCACAGTCCGCAGTACCTGTCTCACTTCATGTTCCTGAAGCTTCAGCGTGCTGCTGCAGGGTGGTGGTGGATAAGTTGAGACGGAATCTGATTTGTCAGTCTCAAAGCGGGCAAAGAAACGGTTACGTTCCTCTGCTAGTGAGGCATCTGCGTTAACAGACACATTATTGTCATTGTAATTGGTCATATTCCCTGCCACATCTTCTTTGGATTATTTTCTGTAAAGTGCTCCTCAATTTTCCTTGTATATGCTGCCTTGGCCTTTTTAATGACTTTCTTCAGGTCTGCTCTGGCAGCGTTGTAATTTACCTTGTCCCCTGACCTGAAGGCGGTGTTACAGCATTTGATGAGTGCCTGTGTCTCACTGGTCATCCAGGGTTTTTGGTTAGGAAAAACTCGTATACGTTTACTAACAGTGACAGTGGGACAGGCAGAGGTGGTCGATCCAGCAAGGTGAGGGAGGGGTGTGGCTCTCTAAGCATGTTTGATGTTAGAATAAACATGGTCTAGAGTTTTATCTCCTCTGGTATGACACTTTACCTACTGGATAAACTTAGGCAAAACAGTCTTTAAACATGCTTTGTTGAAGTCACCGGCAACAATAAAGACTCCACCAGGGTGGTCAAGCTGCTTTTTGTTTACAGTCGCTAGCAGGAGGCTAAGTGCCGTGCTAATGTTAGCATCCGGTGGGATGTAAACAGCCATTACAATGACAATCGTTAGCTTTCTAGATAGATAGAAGGGCCTGCACCGTACTGCCAAGAGCTCTAAATCAGGGGAGCATTGTGTGTTAATGATCCTACTGTTGCAGCACCAGTCGTTGTGTACGTACATGCAAAGTCGCCGTCTCCGTCGTATTCTGAGTGGGCTGTTGTGATGTATATATCGCACCTCCTCCCAAGAGTAATTAAATCCTGGTGACTGTAGAAAAAGTTTGCCTCGCAGATGTTAGTAAATCACAATAAGATTTAGAAAACAAAACACCAAACTGGAGAGCAAAGAGCTGCTGCACCCGTGCGCGCCGCCATCATAAAAAACATTCACCATGGATAACTAACTTTTTCACCAGTGTGTCACTCGCGCAACATCTCCTGGAGAAGGATTTCACTATCGTGGGGACTCTACGTCAGAACAAGTCAGACATCCCTCTGTTGAAGCCTTCTTAGTCATGGAGGTTTACAGCACAGCTTTTGGATTCAGCGACAGCCTTACAATGGTCAGCTATGTCAGAAAGAAAGGAAAAGCTGTTGTGCTCCTGAGCACGATGCATCACGACAAAGCATAGGATGAACATAGCAGAAAGAAAAAACAGAAGTCACATTTTAGAACAAGAAAAAAAAAAGGTGTAGACAACATTGACCAGATGGTTAGCAACTACAAGTGCAAGCGCCAAATACAGAGGTGACTGTAAAATAACATAGAGTAACCAAAAAGAATGTTTCAATGCGTGACATAGCCTTCATCCGTGTCAGAGCTTTCATCATCATCCGTGTCATAGCCTCCATCCGTGTCACAGCCCTGCATCCTTGTCATAGAGACTTTGCCCTGAAGATGTCCAAACATGTCAGTCCAAAGCCTCTATGACAACTTCGGTTCATACTGGGGGTTGTGGGAAGTAACAGACTATGAGAGGAGAGCTGTTCGAGCTCTCCCCTTCCTACAGTCTGGTAATAAACGTATTTCCTTCAGAGTGGTCTCACTTTTTCTGTGCCTGCTCCTGAAGTTATTGGTCAGCTGTTTTACAGACCCAACAGTAGCACATGGTGCTGTGCTACAACATGGCATCGGCACCCTGCATACAGTGATGACACAAGAAGTCAAAACAGGGAAACAAGAGAGGAACTGTCAATTAATGACTGGACAGTTCTACACATACAGACACTCCTCAACTTACGAACGCAATTGGTTCCGAGCGATTGTTCATAAGTTGAATTTGTTTGTAAGTTGATTTAGTGCTATATTTTGTATTATAATTTATGTTTAAGGCCTATATAAGTATATTGAAGGTTTATATAAGTGCATTTGTATGTTTAAGGCTTGTATAAGTAACACGCATTGGTTTGTACTGAAAAAAAAACATTTAATAAAATGGAGAGAATATGTACAGTACTGTAGAGAGAGAGATAGATTTATGTATTAGAAACTGGCCAAAAGAAGCGACCTAATGACGATTGCACAGTTTTCTTCTTTTTTTCATCATAAATGATGCAGTAGCACTGTATGGCATCATTCAATTGATTTGCAAACTTTGTGCAACGTTCAATATTTGGGTCCTGCTGCTCGATCTTTCTGTTTATAAATGGTACTGAATGTGCAACGCTCACCACTCTCACGCGCATCAAGCTTCGTTATTATTGCCACTCGTTTCAAATGAAATGGCTTGCCTCTTCCTTGCAACTCCCTCAATAGAAGCCGTTAGCTTTTTACCAACCATATTCAATATTGGATGCATGAGATATTTAATGATACAAATGAAAAAGGTTCTTTGCACACTGGAGATACATTCACGCACTTCCGCATTGCAACGAAGAAGAAGGTAGATGCTGGGTGAGCTGAGCTCTCACAGCGCCAGGCGTCGGTATTAGCGGCGGAAAGAAGTACTACTCCGAAAAAGACGCGAAATACAAAATTGGACTTGCGAACATTTTTGGACTTAAACGCAATTTGCAGACATGTTCGTATGTACCGTTGTTCGTAAGTTGAATGTTCGTAAGTAGGGGAGCGTCTGTACATACACACAGACAGACAGAAAAACACACACAGACACATGATCATTCTTAACCAAAATAACAAAAAATTTTTTTATTATGGGTCATTTTTGACCAATTTGTGGAAGAGTGTAGGGTCCAGTCGGCACTCGGACGTTTCGTCGAAAGACGTTTGGTCCTCGGACGTTTGATCCCTGGAGGTTTGGTCGACCGGACGTTTGGTAGAACGGAAGGGGCGACGACCGGACGTTTGGTAGAACGGACGGGGCGTCGACCGGACGTTTGGTAGAATGGACTCTCTCTCTCCCTCTCTCATGATTATAATTTTGAGAGCAAGAGATTACCTGGTTGCTCGCTTTCACCTCTGCCAGTTCCGCATCTGAATCCGCAAGAGTCGCAGCTCGAGCCTTGTAGTTGCCGAAGGACTGTATGCTCTGCCACATTGTTCAGGGGGTTTCGAATAACCCTTCTATCTTTCCCTTGATGTCTGCTTTGGCAGGCATGATGCCTCTCCTCAGGAGAGGCATGTTGCCGAATCTGAAGGCTGCATCACGAGCCCAGAGGAGTGATCAGACTTGGCTGGTAATCCACGGTTTCCAGTTTGGTTACACCTGGATGGTCTTCTCCCCAGTGACCAGAAATTGATGTAAGACAGTACTGTGTCTATGAATGTGCCCAGGTCCTCATGGTGGAAAGTTTCCCATTGTGTCTGTTCAAAGCGGCCTTGGAGGGCGGCATCAGGCAAATTTATCATGGTTTCTCTTTAGGGCTTTGTTTGTCAGCTGAGCGGGGTTTGTGCTGGGGCCAAGAACACAGAGCCGTGGTCTGACTGTCCAAAGTGTGAGATTGGTATGGCTCTGTATGCACTTTTGATGTTATAGTAAACAGCTCATCTCATCTCATTTTCTGAACTGCTTTATCCTCATCAGGGTTTGGGTGCTGGAGCCAATCCCAGCTGACTCCGGGCTAGAGGCGGGGGACACCCTGAATCGGTGGCCAGCTGATGGCAGGGCACAAGGAGACGGACAACCATGCACACACACCCATACCTAGGGGCAATTTAGAGTGTCCAATCAGCCTACCATGCATGTTTTTTGAATTTGGGAGGAAACCAAAGCACCCGGAGGAAGCCCACGCAGGCCCGGGAGAACATGCAAACTGCCCACAGATGGACATGGCCTGAATTTTAAACATGGACCCCAGAGCTGTGAGGCCAACGCGCTAACCACTCGCCCCACCGGGCCGCCCGTTATAGTGAACCCTATATCCTTGGACATTTCATGTGGTGGTAAACTTTGGGAAAAAAGTTTCTAGATTTGCCTGATTGAGATCTGCAATTATGTGCGTGAAATTTGGGTAGGCATTCTGGTGATTTTTTATGGTGTCCATAACTAGGGAGAGAGCGGAACTTTCCTTAGCTTCCGGTGGGAAGTAGACATCAGTGATGATCATAACGACTGTTTCTCCGGGATGAAAGAAGGGTTTGCGTCTCGCTGACATGAATTTGTGGTCTGGGGAACAGCGTCTAACCAGAACAGTGCTATTGTGCTATTTCCCTGAGTCGCACGTCCTGTCTGATCTGAGTAGTGTGTGGCCTGATAGCTGCACTGTAGCGTCAGGTATTTGTGGGTGTAGCCACGTCTCTGTGATGATAAGCATGGCACACGTAGCGATTAGGGGCGAGCTGTAATTTCAAATCATCCTTCTTGTTTACAATGGAAATGGTGGAGGGGTAGATCCTTGCCAGGTATGAGTGGTTTTTTCTTAAGCTTAGCCAACAGGCTACAGCCTCGCTTTTGTTTTCTCTCCTGATGCTGTCTCCTTCGCCGACCAAACCTGATAACAAACCAAGGGGACCCTCTAGTTTTGCGATCACTTCCAGAATGATGTGTGCGCGATGGAAGTCGCTAGAGACCGTACGTTCCTGCTGGTAACCGATGTTTAAGTCTACACACTTATAGTTGACGTTAAAGTCCGGTTTTGACAAACAACTTGCGAAAAGTCACGAAAAACACATGAAAAGTGTGGAGGTAGGGAAAGCCTTTATTCGCTGTACTGTGATCTTTCTTGACTTCGTGGCTACAGATTGCACGGCTTAACTAAATCACAGATTTTTTTCTAAAGTATAAAAAAGTTCACAAAAATGTCTAAATCTCCACTTGCCACTAAGAAAATGGCGTGAGACAAAGGACTGTCACTCAACTCAGCACCGAGAAAAAAAATGGCAGGCAACGGGCGATGGCCGTCATTTTTAGCCAAAACTAGAGCTTTCTGAGCTTTGTGAGGGTGCATTTGATCAGAAATGCAAGCCCCTTGCGACCTTACACAGCTGTAAGCGCTAATAGCGCTGAAGTATTCATAAAGTATCCTTTCGTTTGCTATAAACTTTCTGCGAGGACGATGAAGTTTGGGCGACTTTGACAACTCCTGAGAGGCTAGAGAAAGGATTTCAAAATTCCTGGAAGCCATCTTAGATCGAAAAGTGGCGATTCCGGCAAATGATGTGATTTTTACGATTGTTTACGCCAAAAATACTGAAGCAGTTTAATGGAAACCACATGCTCTGATTTGGAGATTCTACACGTACACACATGATTTTTCTGTAATGGACACACCTATTCTTTCATAATAAAAGGGAACGCAGCGCACAAGCATTTGGGGAAAAAAGGAAGACAGAGCAACGCTGTTTTTTCCCCAACAGATCAAGTTTGCGTCATCTTTTCTTATGCATTCACAAAATGTTAAATTGGCAAACTTGACAAGGTTCCATTTGCGTAGGGGCAGTGAGCTGATGTTGTTGCACTTACCTGAAAATAGAGCTCCCTGGGTGGCTACATTTCTGGCTGGAGGGGTGAAGTGGAAGTTTAATTTCCCCCCAATCAATGACGGGAATAACAATGAAGAATGTAGTCTTAGTACTTTGAGAAATCGGCTAGAAACTGTCAATAGGGCTCACAGTTTGAAGCCAAGTCTCATCTCGTCTCATCTTTTCCCGCTTTATCCGAAGTCGGGTCACGGGGGCAGCAGCTTCAGCAGGGAGACCCAGAAGTCCCTCTCCCCAGCCACTTCATTCAACTCTTCCGGGAGTATCTTGTTCTTTCGGTCACGACCCATAGCTCATGAGGGTAGGAATGTAGATCGACTGGTAAATAGAGAGCCCCTCCCCTTTTGGCTCAGCTCCTTGTTAACCACAAAAGACCAGTGCAGAGTACGCATCACTGCAGTGGCTGCACCAATCCGCCTGTCGAACTCCCGTTCCATTCTTCCCTAACTCGTGAACAAGACTCCCAGATACTTAAACTCCTCCGCCTGGGGAAGATTACATTAGATTATATTAGAACTTTATTTCATCCCGTATTCGGGAAATTTCCTTGGTTGCAGGAGCAAGACAGTAGCCATCACAGACACAGAACACATTATAGACCTAGGCAAAAAACTGGAGCCACACACAGGAAGTCCACAAGGTGGGGACCTTCTGCAGATTGAGACTGAGGTTAAATACGCAGAATCACTCTTTCAAGATGATCTGCACAGTCCCTCAGTAGTCTGGAGGTGATCATTTTCCTTGCCTAGATCGTCCTAAACTGTCCTATCACCTGATCAGCAGCGGCGGAGAGGGCGGTGGGGGGCTTCATAGCAAACAACTCTCCTGTTGCAGCCCGGCAAGCACCGACAGCTCCTCCATCTGACCGGGGATAGATCTCACGCTCCCATAATAATGATGGAATGCTCGGTCTGGAGTGTCACCTCTTCTCCCGGCCACGCACTGGGTGGCCTCGAGTCGCAAAGGTCGCGAAAAACAAGGCAAAAAACAAGGCAAAAAACACAAAGTACAAAGCAAAGTATATATGAAAGCATTAAGAAATATTAAAATGCCATTAAAAAAGCAGCAAAAACACAAAACGAGCAAAAGTACACAGAGCTACCGGCTGCCACTTGAGCGGCGCCATCTTGGTTGCTGTAGCAAGAACTGATACAGACACAAGAAAAAGACATTCGAGAGCTAGATAACACTGGAATCACACACAGGAAGTCTTCCACAACGTGGGGAACTTTTGCGGACTGAGACCGAGAATGAAAATATGCAGAGTCACTCTTCCAAGTTTATCCGCACAGCCCCTCAGTAGTCTGGAGCTGGAATGATTGGTCTGAAGCGTTGCTACTTCTCCCGGCACTTTTGTCCAGCTCCGGATTTCCAGCGGCATCGTGGTGTTGCTCTTTCTGCTTCGTATTGTTCACAGCTGATCCCATGTGTATGACAGCAGAGGCATGGCTGAATGGTTCCAAAAAAGAAACAGCAGAAAGAAACCAACCTGATAGAACAAAGTAGTTCTAAAAACATTAAAGAAAAAAATAAAAGTGCAACGTAAAATAAAAAAGAATGCATTAAGAAATATTAAAATGTAATGAAAAAAAGAAGGAAAGGCTGTAAAACACACAAAAAAACAATAAGGGTGGACAGAGCTACTCCCACCGGCTACCGCCTGACGGCGCCATCTTGAGAAAAAGGACCTGATCCCTCACCCGGACAGGGAATGCTACCTTTTTCCGACTGAAGACCATGGTCTCAGATTAGGAGGTGCTGATTCTCCTCCCGACCGCTTCACACTGTTGCATATCGTTCCAGCGAGAGTTGGAGATCATGGCTTGATGAAACCATCAGAACCAAATCATCTGCAAAAAGCAGGGATGCAATACTGAGGCCACCAAACCGGACCCCCTCAACATTGTTTCTAGATATTCTGTCCAGAGAAGTCACAAACAGAATATCTGACATAAGGCAGCCAGCGGAGTCCAACCCCCACTGGACGGATCCGGATCAGACTCTGACACCGGTCATAAAGGGACCAGACCGACCTAACAGGAATTCCGGAACCCTATGCTCCCGGATTCCGGGACTTCCCAGGTCACCGGGGGACACTGTCAAACGCCTTCTCCAAGTCTATAAAGCACATGCAGACTGGTTTGGCAAACTCCCAAAGTATTCGGCACACTGATTCACTACATCCCGAGTCGAGGCCAGCAGCGCCCAATCCCCACTATACACTGTGTCGATGGTGCACTGCTTCGCCCTCCTGAGACGTTGGATGGTGGACCAAAATTTCCATGCAGCCACCCGGGAGTTATTCTCCATGGCCTCATTTGCCGTGGAGACGACCAAAACTGTGCTGCTTGGCCACCTGTCAGTTGCCTCTGGAGTCCCATGGGCCAAAATGGCTCGATAGGACTCCTTTTTCAGCTTGATGGCATCTGTTACCTCCGGTGTCCACCAGCGCATTCTGTGATAGCCGCCACCGCAGGTACCGACCACCTTGCCTCCGCAGCCTCAGCAATAGAAGCGCAAAACATGGTCCACTCGGATTCAATGTCCCCCGCCTCTTCCCGGAAATGCTGTGTTGGAGGTGGGAATTGAAACTCCTCTTGACAGGGGACTCCGCCAGGCGTTCCCAGCAGACCTTCACAAAATGTTTTGGTCTCCCCGGCCGCAAGGGCATCCATCCCCACCATCGGAGCCAACTCACCACCAGGTGGAGATTGGTTGACAGCTCTGCCCCTCTCTTTACCCAAGACATGGGGCCGCAGGTCCAATGACACGACCACAAAGTCGATCATCAAACTGTGCCCTAGGGCGGGGATGGGCAAACCGCTCCTCGAGGGCTGCCGTGGATGCAGGTTTTTGTTCCAACTGATCCTGCACAGAAAGTTTAACACGAGATTTCTGCAGAAAACAAGAAGCACCTGACTGCAATCCAATGATTGCACCTGTGGGACACCAGATTGGTGAAAAAGTGCCCTCTCTATGGGTTGGAATAAAAACCCGCACCCACTGCAGCCCTTTGTGGAATAGTTTGCCCACCCCTGCTCTAGGGTCTCCTGGTGCCAAGTGCACATGTGGACACCCTTATGCTTGAACGTGGTGTTCATTATTGTCAATCCACAATGAAACATCGCCTTATCGTTGTGGTGGGGTTTGTGTGTCCCAGTGATCCTTGGAGCTATATTTTCTGGGGCCTTGTACCCCTGGTAGGGTCATCCATTGCAAACTGGTCTGAGTTGAGGGACCAGATAAAGCATGACTCAGAAGACCTCTTATGATGAGCAACACTATTGAACGATATCTTCCCTTGCCCGGACATGGGTCACTGGGACCCCACTCAGAAGCCAGGCCTGTAGGCCTACACCCATGGGGCACGGCTGGGCACAGCCTGAAGAGACAACATGGGTTCCCATTCACATGGGCTCATTCAGAGGGGCTAAAGAGGCCGGGTGCGTCGACAGTTGGGCCGCAACCAAAGGATCCTAGGGGTCCGAGTACTTGTTAATGTTAAGACTGATCTGCTTTTTGTGGTCCAGGTTGATGAATCAAGCTCCGGATTGGGGGGTGTCCTGTACCAGAGATCTACGGTCAACCAGAGAACAAATTCTATTGACTCTGGTACTCGGATGATTCGCCTAAAGACGTTTCGCCGAACGTTCATTCGGCCGAACGGCCGGTCGGCCGAATGAACGTTCGGCCAAACGGAGGTTTAATCCGGCCTGCCGCCGGCGTTGTCCAAATTATAGTAAAAATCAATGCTTCATTTCCCTTTGCCGCTCATCACTCTCAATTTATTAGTCTACCGTTTAATGATTAAATACAAATACTAATATTTGTATTTAATCATTAAACGCTGTTTTCGGCTGGATTTGACCGAATTTGAGAGCATTTTGAGCAGTTTGGCGAATGGACATATATAGACGTTTTTTTGCCCACATCGCGACATCATCGCGACAGTTTACCGAGGAATTCACTTCCCTGGGCTCGGTTCTAATACTAGTATTTGTAACTAACCATTAAACGCCTTTTTTTGGCTGGATTTGACCGAATTTGAGAGCATTTTGAGCTGTTTGGCGAATGGACGTATATAGACATGTTTTGCCCCCATCGCAACTTGGGCTGCCATGCCCGCCCAAGAGTGCTTATTCCCGGGCAGCCATTGACGGTAGACTAATAAATTGCGAGTGATGAGCGGCAAAGGGAAATGAATCATTTATTTTTGCTATAATTTGGACAACGCCGGCAGCGGGCCAGATTAAAAATCCTAACGGGCCGTATATGGCCCGCGGGCCGAGGTTGAAAAACTTGTACACACACGATCCGGGGGCGGGGCGAGCGCACGAATCCCGCTTCGGCGAAACCTCCATTCGGCCGAATGAACGTTCGGCGGAACGTCCATTCGGCGACCTGTCCGTCTGTCAAACGTCCGTCGGCGAAACGTCGTTAGGCAAATCATCCGGTCACGATTGACTCTATTAATAGGAGCGAATGGGCCTGTTCTTAAAATGGCCGACAAGCGACAACGTCTAGCTCCGTTGCCACACAACGCGCATCAGAAATCAGAAATCTAGTCTGTATACACGATACCTAAGGGAATACCAAGCAAAAAAAAGAAGGAAGACGATGAAAAATATGTGAATTTCCTTTGTCTTCCTTTTTAATAAAATTTTCATGAAAATTCACACAGTGGTACTGTAGGCGTCTGAGAGTGTCATAGGCTAGGTTTTGTGTCAAAGCACCCCCGATAAGTATCAAAAATTGATAATCAAAAAAATCAGGTTTTATAAAAAATATATGCGATTCACATCAAATTCGACACACATTTTTGTAAGCTCCCTGTTGGGTTCATTCTGGGATGTTACTATATGTTCATTTGGAATTAATAGGTAATGAAGCTATAATTTAAATAGTGCCATACTGTTTGGACTGAGTGCACTTTCCCCCAGTCTTCCTGTCGGGGCCAGTCAATTGTTTCCATAACTATGGACTGAACAGGACAACAAGTTCCAGGATCTACAAGGACTCTTAAACTGCTTTGCTCTGTTTACCTTATAAAGAAATTATTATGCTTACTGGTGCAAATTCTAATGCCATTGTTTTGCTTATTGTGCAAATTCTTACGCAGGTGTTCCGATAAAAACAGATTGTTGTGACAGTTGTTTTTATAACCTTCATGATGTTATTCGGTTAAGCTTATACAATTGTTCAAAACAGTTGAGACTGTTGTTTTTGCTTATGCAATTGTTTAAATCAGATTACCTTTGAATGTTTTGGTTATGTGCCGCTAAATGGACCGAAGAGTATGCCTCCCGTCCGAATGCTCTTGCGAACGAAGCCACGTTGGGAGCGATTCTCTTTCGAAGTTGTAAGCAGTTATGTTGAAAGATGTTTTCCTATTTTAATTAAATATTACTAATAATGATTCAAAAGGTTTTAATCATTATTCCAACATTTGGTCCTTCGAGTAGCCGGGGTCAACACACCGATAAGGAATCCAGACGTTGCAGTTCAAAATCTGGAGTGACCGTGCACGGCGAGAATCCCTTTTCCAGGCTGGATTATTTCTCAGCAGCGCCTGGATTCTGATCGGTTGACGACTATCCTCTGGGTGAGCATCTATCGACATTTCTGCTGAGTCCGCGTGTGATGGCTGCATATTGTTGACGGGTTCCAAATGCGCGAAGGGCATCACACGCGATGGCCTTATTTTGAGAAGTAAGGCTCGCGTCCTGGGGATGGCGATTTTAAAACCCTGAGTATACTAGTCGCTGCCAGGTAAAGAGACAGAGCATGAGTCTATAAAACTTGGGGCAGTTCGGGGTGTCCTGTACCGCGGTCCGGAAAGGTACAAGTATAGCTCTGACAGTATTTCACGCTAGGTTATACATTAGGAACTTGGGGCAGTTCGGGGTGTCCTGAACGGAAGGTACAAATATAGCTCTGACAGTATAGTACAGTGGAGAATTGGGGCATATATCGCGTGATTGCCTGGACAAAAAGGTCTCTAAGAACAAGACAGGCCTGCTCAAAATGATTTGAATGAGGATTTTGAACATGAGGATGTTGAGCTAATTTTAAACCAGAGATCACATTCTTTGTGAATGAATTCAATTGGAATTTTTTGTGTGATGCTGAAAGTTGTAAAACGGCAATTAAAATAGTTATTTCCAAGTGCTAGGCATACTTTGTTAATAGTAACTAAATGTACTGTCAATGTACTGGAATGAAATGGCTTATTGTGGCTTATCCTGGTTTCGTTCCCGTCTGCTAGCGGGAATATTTTGGTTAACAGAAATACAAAACGGCCAAATAAATGTTTAGCGGGGTTGCCAAAACTGCGTTTTTGTCATACTCTAAACTTGCCAAATAATGCGTCGATTGCGGGGGAAGCGCTCTGTTATGGTGCGGCTGATTTGACGGTGTTAGACATTATAATACAGTATAGTATGCACGCGGACCGCACAAGCGACTAAAATTTTTGGGGGACCCCTTCCGTGGAGAATATTACAATAATTGGCCTTGGGGGTGCTTAAGCAAACTTGAGGGCAGAAATGGGTTTTTGCTATGATATAGTTATGCTTGCAGCATATTGTGATTATGGGGTCTTGGCAAAATATTGTGATATAGTTGGATATCGGGAGAGTAATTATTTTAGTTTATTAATTTAGTCTTCTCTAAAAATGTTATAATTGTGCACAGAAGGCGAAGCATTGTGCACAAAAAGAAAAAGAGAGCGTTTTGGAATTTGTAAACAAAAGATAAGAATGCTGCTTTTGCAGCGAGCGTGAAGGTCACAGCCAGCGTCTAAGGGCGCGCTTCCGTTTAAACATTTCAGAATAAGAACAAAACATGGTCTGCAAGGGATGCAGGGTTCCGCGATTATCTTCGCACTTATTTTTTGGATTTAATCAGAAATGTCTTTCGAGGTGATAGAAAATCTGTTTGGCAAAGATTGATTTGGTAAAAGCTTTGGAATTGGGAATAATACTATTATTATTATTTTATTTTTTGTTTTGTGCATTTCAAAGGGCTCTTAATTGAAGAGAGCTAGTTTTGGAGGATAAAACGATATTATTACTGTTTTTTGAATGGTTGGATTGTTCAAAATACTTTAATATGGGAGATTGGCTGGTTAAAGCAATTTATGTCTTAGGTATTAAGAGTTATTTGGTTGTTAAAGAGATCAGACATGAAATTAACAATGCAGAAATGAGATTTTTCTTGTGGTAACAGAGAGCTATAAGAAATAGCTCTTATCTTAAGTAAACACAGTATTGGGTGATTTGAAAAATGAATGGAATTTTTTTACAATATTATGGCATATTGGTGACAATTTGTGAGTCCTTTATTAAGCATTGAAAATTGTAATTAGGAAATGCCTAGTAAAAGGTGGATTTCTCTAATTTAATTATTGTAGAAATTTCATGGCATTCGTCCAAATTGTTAGGTAAATTCAACCTGGCTGGGGTAGATAAGATAATTGATTTAGGATAGGCATAGTTTCCCTAGAAGAAACATGGAGCGTCTTTAAGTGCACAAAAGACTTTCCCTGTTTGGCCTGTAGGGGGATATGCTTTGGTATAGGTCATATTGATGACTATTGGGACGTTACTGTCTATTACTTTAGGGGCATACAAATTAAGAATTTAGCCAAAACTTACTGCATTGCAATTATGGGGTTAATACACCTAAATGTTACGGTAATAACGATTGGCAATAACAAGCTTAGATAAAGGGGAATATCTACAACAAATTCAGGTGGGGCCTTTCATGGTGTGAAACAAGTGATGAAATAATGTCTATGTTTAGAAAATAACATCTCCAAATTATAAAATATCAACCTTTGAGAAATGCCTTAAGTAGATGGGTTGACTAGAATGGGCAAAATTCGATAGCGTTGAAAGGGGGTGTAACTTAATGCAGAACATGGAGATAAAAGTTTTTACAAATGGTTAAAATACTTAAAGGGTGTGTGTGTGTGTTTCAATGTGTCACAACTTTTCCGTTATTGCATTATTGGTGAATAGATAGTTAATCACAGCCACTCACATGGCAGTCCACATGCTGACTGACTGGGGTAAGGGGCGGTGGCAATTGAACAAATTTCTATTTTTAGATATGTGGCATGTGAATCTAATACATTAATTACCTAGTTTCTTCAGGCAACAACCTTGCGGTACGAGGATCTACTAATGCAGAGTGGATCCAGACCTTCCGGAGTGTGGAGTATTCCTGGTGTCCTCAAGAATTCGTAGGTTTTCTCTGGGTACTCCAGTTTTACTCCAACAAACCAAAATTATGGATGATTGGGGGAGCACTCTAAATTCCTTGATAATGAGTGTGAGCGTGGATGAGTGTCTGTCTTTGTGTTTTAATTGGCTAGCCACCAAGATATATCAATATTCTAATATCAAGGTGGAATATTTCTGAAATCGCTGATAAGCCTTTCGAGGACGGCGGTGGCAGAGTAGGACAGAAACAAAAAGAAAAGAATTTCGCCAAATGAATTTTTTTGATTTCTGCAATGGGAAATTTTGGGAATCTGGGGGACTAAAAAAACAAAACAAAAGACTTATCTAGGAGGGCTTCCATTTTGAGTCATGGTAAATTTCATGCCTCAAAAAAGGGGGAGGTTATATATTCAATCTATATGCAGATATATGGCCAAAACACGGGCGATTCCCCCTCATGTCAAGCTACAAAAGCTACATATCCATTTCAAAGGATACATATGGATTTTATAGAATATGTGTGGTACATAACAGTCCTAAAACAGATTGGGGAAACCTTGTTGCAGAAACTGGTCTAGATTGGCAAGCTTGGATGACACACGCGTTCGAAAGAACCATCAGGCCTTTGACAAAATTAACCCATACGGTGGGGGCATTACAAATCATTATTCAGACTGACAAATTAACTTGTGGATCCTTGTCTGACGTTTTTCCTAAGTCCATGGGCAGGTGGAGAAGACCCTTTTTACAAAATTCTACAATTGTGTCTCAACAACAATGACCATGTCTATGGAGACGGTAAGAAAATCATCAGAGATGGAAACATCCGGATCCGCCATAGTAAAATTAAAATCTGAGATGACCAGAGAATTCATTTCCGCAACAGGGAGTTCCCAAACGGGAGGCGGTAAAAAAATAATTGGTTATTGTTGATGGAAAATGCAGCTATTATAAATCAAACCTGTATAACATGTAGGGGGCCGACCTCTCTTAAGAGTAGTACCCGCGCAAATTACCCCTGATTGTGTAAAGGAGAAGATGTAAGCCAAAGTGTGAGAATTGAAATAATGTATACCCTGTTCCAAGATCATTTTACCTGCTTAAAAACCTTACAGGGCATGGTCTGAAGCTGGAGGCGATAAATGAGACGTGGTGTGCCCACGTCCTAAAACCGACTACACACTGGTACTACGTTCTGACCTATGATGGTGGTGGGGTGGAAATAAATTATACGACTCCTGCTGAAACGCGGCAGGACTTTGTGCCTTGGGGTCACTGCTTTTACCAGTGTCTGTTTTTCCATCTACAGTGAAGGAGATACAATTGGCTGAAATCCAGTATGATGGTGGGTCCCTCCCGACGGCGTCGATCAGTATGGAGAGAGGGAGATCCAATATACATTGATGCGATTGGCATCCCCGGGGCATACCAGATGAGTATAAGTTGGCTAATCAGATCGCAGCAGGTTGGGAGTCTATTTTTCTTTTAATTACTCCAAACAAAAATGTTGATCGGATAAATTACCTGCATTACAATGTCCAAAAACTTGGAAATTATACTGAACAGGGATTTGTGGCGATAAAGGAACAACTGGCAGCCACTAGTCTGATGGCGTTCCAGAATCATGCAGCAGTTGAAATGCTTCTTGAAGGAGCAGGGGGCCTATGCAATGTTTGAAAATGTTGCACTCAACAACACGCCCCCCACTGGGTCCCACACCAGGGCCAACGATGGCCTGCAGACCCTAAACCGCAAGATGAAAAAGCATCCTGGAGTAGAATTATTATCCGCTTGACAGATTTGTGGGATAAGGCCATACTAATAATTATTTGGCCTAGTCTGTTACATTTTCCGTAGCCCTTTTTGCTACGATTTGGACATTATGTAGGTGTTGTATTATTCCCTGCTTAAGATCCTTGATAGGCTGACTTATAACCACTGTGATTGCCCCTACAAATTCTAAATTGCATGAATTATATCCTGTGCTGATGAAATGTACTGAGGGAAGCAGTGAATTTCAGGAGCATGGTAATTCCGAGGATGAATTGGGCGAAAATGATTTTGTTTTCTGCTTTTCAGACCTGCCGAACGAGTAGGGCCTAAGCGGGTAAAATTAAAACAGCCAACGGAGATATCCCTCTCTTCTTGGAATTGCCATAAAATGAATAACGAACGTATAATAAAAAGGGGGGAATGTTGGGTTCATTCTGGGATGTTACTATATGTTCATTTGGAATTAATAGGTAATGAAGCTATAATTTAAATAGTGCCATACTGTTTGGACTGAGTGCACTTTCCCCCAGTCTTCCTGTCGGGGCCAGTCAATTGTTTTCCTAACTATGGACTGAACAGGACAACAAGTTCCAGGATCTACAAGGACTCTTAAACTGCTTTGCTCTGTTTACCTTACAAAGAAATTATTATGCTTACTGGTGCAAATTCTAATGCCGTTGTTTTGCTTATTGTGCAAACTCTTACGCAGGTGTTCCGATAAAAACAGATTGTTGTGACAGTTGTTTTTATAACCTTCATGATGTTATTCGGTTAAGCTTATACAATTGTTCAAAACAGTTGAGACTGTTGTTTTTGCTTATGCAATTGTTTAAATCAGATTACCTTTGAATGTTTTGGTTATGTGCCGCTAAATGGACCGAAGAGTATGCCTCCCGTCAGAATGCTCTTGCGAACGAAGCCACGTTGGGAGCGATTCTCCTTCGAAGTTGTAAGCAGTTATGTTGAAAGATGTTTTCCTATTTTAATTAAATATTACTAATAATGATTCAAAAGGTTTTAATCATTATTCCAACATTTGATGACTTAATGGAATAAAGCCAAAAGGAAGTTTTATTAAGGAGATCATGTGCAAATTTATAATAAAGCGGGGAATGTTGGAGTAATCATTATTATAAATGTGTTTGAAGTTTTATTAAGGAGATCATGTGCAAATTTATAATATAGGGGGGAATGTTGGAGTAATCATTATTATAAATGTGTTTGCAATGCTTATTTAGGAATATAAAGCCTTATAATATACATGCTTACTATATTAATCAATATATTTGCTTATTAGGAATAGTAATGCTCATCCTAAATGTGTAACTATATTAAACAATATATATATATATATATATATATATGTATATATATATATATATATATATATGTATATATATATATATATATATATATATATATATATATATATATATATATATATATATATATATATATATATATATATGTATATATATATATATATATATATATATATATGTGTTGATCGCTTTTATGTTAGAGTTAGAATTAATATGTGCTTTCAACGAAGACAAACGCTTACTCCAAGGTCACTCTCCAGGACAGCTGGCTCCAGCTAGAGACTTAACAATTCACTGAGTCCTTGCTCCGAGGACTGATTACTGGAAGATACGCCTCAACCCTTTCCCCAGATACAAGTTCGCAATGAAGATCTGTGAAGGACGCTTAAATTGTTGTTGATTCAGCGGATGGCTATCAATCAACCTCCGGGATTACTCGCATATTGTTTTAAATTGTGACGCTAGGTTTGACGCTAGGTTTGCTTGATATGGAATTGTTTTGTTTCTTGCTTACGCAATTGGATCGAATCGATAACCTTGTAATTGTCTTGATATGGAATTGTTTTGTTTTTTGCTTACGCAATTGGATCGAATTGATAACCTTGTAATTGTTTTGATTTGAGGCCTTAAATGGGCAGGACAAAATGCCGCTCGGGAGAATAATCTTGACCGGACGAGCGGGTGGATGTACTCACTTCTTGCAAGAATTAAATGGTGATGTGACTACAGATGCCTTTTTTATTGAAAGCTGAATTTGGAAATACCTAAGGATAAACCTAACACTCCCGTCATAAGTGTTAATCTGGTTACAAGAACATGGGTCTCTTAACAGTAAAGAAAATCAATAAAATAAACCCAAACCCAT
Source organism: Stigmatopora argus (assembly GCF_051989625.1). NCBI lineage: Eukaryota > Metazoa > Chordata > Actinopteri > Syngnathiformes > Syngnathidae > Stigmatopora > Stigmatopora argus. The sequence goes on from NC_135401.1 coordinate 16,260,705, forward strand.
TTTAATTACAACCTGACTGCCACTTTGACCTCAACAGACTTTTGGGCCACGCCGCTCAATGTTTAATTTCACTGCTTCAGTCCCAAAAGTAAACATAAAATGACAACCCTTTAATAAATGCATCTTTGACTGTCTCTGTGCCTGTGTATGTCTGTGTGTCTCTAAAACGGCTAAGCCAATTTATCTGAAAATTTACAGTTATGCTTTGAAAATTTGTGGATGTCATAGAATAGGTTTTGTATCGAAATTCCGACAACTATCAAAAATTGATAATCGAAAAAAAATCAGGTTTCCGAAAAAATGGGCGGATTCACACCAAATTCGACACACATTCACAATCTGCCGTCAGGGGTGCTAATCACGAGTTTCAACATCAACAGCAAAGAAAAATGATAAAATATAAAAACCAATACGCTCCAATTGCGACTAAACCGTCTGCTGGATTTCAACAAAAATTGACAGGGGTTTTGACAGGCGTCTGTTCAGACGGTCCATGCCAAGTTTCACAGTTTTTCTTTTTTTGACAGAGGCACAATTCGACAATCAATAACACTTCAAATCGGTATTTCCCAAAAACGCTGTTTTCAGACAAAAATAAGGTCAGCGTGCAGTGAAGCGAAAGGACGAATTGGGGCAAAACTTAGCTTTTACCCCACGCTCAAACTCTTCATTGGCATACCATGCATACAAAGAAAAACACACAAGCAACAACAACCTCGGTTGGATCTCGACTTCTTCGAGAACCCACATCCCTGATTCACGCAAACCGATTGCCTCCAGCCCTACAACACGGGGTGCACAGTGTTAGTGTGCTGTGAAAAGGAAGTGTGCTTCCCATTAAAACATACGGCCTGCGCACGTTGGGAAATTTGAAAAGTATTGATTGGCTTCTTACGCACCTACATTAACCCAACACACGCCAAAGAGCACTACTCCCAAGTCTTACAAGCCTCCTGCTTGTATTTTATAATCACATGTACTATTTTTGCTTTAAGATAATGTGTACCTATAAGTAGGTCACATATCATTTAGTTTTTACAATCCTTTGTTGTGTGTAGAGAAAACAAGTTTCTCACATCTAATTTGATTACGTGGGCAGGGGGTCCCTAAGAAATGTTTGCTTTAGACCTGACTGTATTGTCTATAAATATTGTGTCTCTGTGTTATTTCCATGTGTTTTATTCAATGTTCTGTTTCTCTATGTTGTCTTGGAATCAAATGTGTACCTCCTTCTGGCGACTTGAGAGAAATAAAGAACTTGCAATTAACTTGGCTGCTTACTGCGGCACACAAAAAAAGTAGCTTCCTCTACACTGCTAATAAGACGTCAGATGGTGTCTTTTGCCTTTTTCTCCCAGATTAGAGTAAGAGCATTCTTGAGCTCTTGTATTGTCTGTAGAGCAACCTGCTACCGAATGAACTGAAAATAAATTTCCTACAGGTGTTCTATTAGGTGTGAAAATATGGTAATCTAAACTCTTATATAACTGCATCTTTGTGTGTGTTTGTCTGTGTGTATCTGTCTGTGTCTGTGTGTATCTGTCTGTGTGTGTATCTGTCTGTGTGTATCTGTCTGCGTCTCTGTGTAAATAAATTATTTCAATTCCTTCATCCTCCAGGTACTGCCTACATACTCTTGCCACATGAGGCTGGGCATTGTTGTGCATTAGGAGGAAACCATGACCTACTGCAAAAACGTTGGGTCTGACAATGGCTTGCAGGATTTAATCTCAATACCTTATGGCAGTCTGAGCACCATTTCCCAGGCAGTAGAGGATGGTGCGAACATCCCCTCCCCCATGAATATGCCTCCCCAGACTATCACTGACCCACCATGCAACCTCTCATGGTGAACAACGTTGCAGGCAGCATACGTTCTCCTTGTGTTCTCCAGACTCTTTGACATCTATTACAGGGGTTCAAGGTGAACCTGCTCTTGTGTGTGAAAAATACAGGGTGCGAGTGGCAGACTTGCCAATTCTGATGTTTTTGAGCGAATGCCAGTCAAGCTCCACGGTGCTGGACAGTAAGCACAGGGCCCACTACAGGACATTGGGCCTTCAGGCCACCTACATGAAGTCTGTTTCTGATCGTTTGGGTAGAGACAATAACACAAGGGTACAGGCAGTGCACAGCCTTTTCTGCCTTGCACAGTGGAGCAGGTGTCGGTACTGCTGATGAGTTGAGGGCCTTCTTTGCCTCTGGTCTGCTCTCTGAGAATTACCACCAGTCTGTTCTATCTTCTTGAGATTGTGCTGAGAGAGTTATCAAACCTTCTTTCTGCAGAACATATGGGTGTGCCATCCTGGAGAAGTTGGACATCCTCTGGAATTAAGGGTTAAGGAATCACTTCATACCGCCAGTAGAGATATTTACCCAAGACAAAACAAGCTTGAGTGAAAAGCCAGCCAAATAAGATCAAGGGAGAAAACCAGTCCTGTTTTGATGTTTTTCTAAATGTTGCCACTGTATTGCACCTGTTGTTAAATCCATGAACACCTATATAGCTGAAAGCAATTAACGATTCCTTTAGTTACCTATCCAACTGTAAAATTATCAGGCAGTTTTAATAGATTTAATTCCAGGCCCAATTTAAAAAAAAATCCTTTAATTTTTTTGATCTGTGTATTTTTCCACCTACATCCTCCCACATAAAAAACAACACCGGGTTTGGCCCACGCTTGTTCCCTTATCCTTTTTTTCATGAGAGACCTCTAAAATCAATAGCAAGGAAAGCAGAACTCGAGCTTCAGAACGCTGATAAGATTTGGTTTTATGTAGTCCTTTTCTTTTCTCTTTGCAAGCCATCCAGAAAAGTTCAGTGCCTTCTTTCCTTCTATTGTCCAATATCTACAAATGTGTTCCTAAGGATAAGACTTTCAAGTTGGGAGTTCTGAAACGTCAAGCCATTGAAGGTGGATCCCAACACAGACAAAGGCAGTAAATCAGATGCATAATATTTTTACTGAATAGAGGGAGCGCACCAGAAAACATCAGTAAGACAAATTACAACAGAAAACAGCATGACCAAGTTGGCTAATAAACTAAGAAAAAGGCGCAAGAGACCAGAAAAATTCAAAACTAAGGTATCCCAGTAACACTGGAGATAACAAAGTACAAAAATGATCACACAAAGAAATGCACTTGTACAAGGGCACAAAGATGGTTCGACACACAGCAGTAAGCATGGCAATAGTCCAAAAAGCCTCTGCTAGTGGCTGGAGTGTTCAGATACTGGGTGCTCCTAATGCACAACAGGTGTGTCACTCGGCCACCCATACAGCTAAACCAGAAAAGGAAAACTACTAACACCAATGCAGACATGACAGGATTGGGACAAGCCTCTTCCAGCAGGTCTCAAAGTTCAATGCGAAGCTTGGCTTAGGGACCTCCAGAACACTGTCCACGATCACAATACCTCTTTGTTATATTCCATTAACATTCAACCAAGTACAACAGTACAACCTTTCTGATACCAGTGTATCCGGGTGTGGGGTAGACACGTGGGTGGATGCGCCGTCACCCAATCACAGGTCCAGCACTAGATGGGACAAGCAACGCCAGGTGTGGCTCATCACAATCACAGACCTACTTAAACCACCCAGAGCTTGACCGTGTCGCTGGATCTTCTTAATCAGTTCACTGGTAAGTACTTTATCTTGCTACCTCCTTGTTCATCTTGCCTGATCTCTGACTTTTTTGCCCAAGGGCCACGACTATGCCCAAGCACCTTGTATCTTCACTCTGGATCCATCTCCAGACCTCACGGCTATTGACCTCCACACCCTGTTTACCAACCCGGTTATGCTACTTCCCTTGTGCCTTCGGTCTGTCCAGGCAAAGTATAATAAAGAGAGATCGCACAAGTCAAATTGTCTTTGTGCCATCTTCGAGGCACTCCACCCACGAACATAACAAGATCTAGTTGAGGCGGATTCAAGTTTGGACATTTCATCATTGAGAACTTAAATATGTGAATTTATGGCAAGAGTGAAGAGTCGTCCATTAACTGTTGAGTGTCTTAACGATTTTGTAGACAAGAAACACTTACACCTAATCATATTTTGAAAAAGTCAACAGAGATCTCATCACGACCTGGAAAGTGTGTCAAAGAAGACCTCTATCTGCAAAAACGATAGAAATGCAGTATTTGGTGAATGTATTTTGGACCAGACGGTGAAGGAACTATCTGTTAACTTTGCAATAGAGAGGTATTGTTACGATCGGGGACGGAGGACCCCAAAACAAGCAAAGGCAGCAAGTCTGAGGAGTACGTAGTGGAGTCCAGAGTGCTACAATGGTTACAATGCGTGAGAACGAGATTGTGGTCCGTGGTCGTGGGGCTGAGCGTGGTCGGGATCAGTAAAGTGATTAAGACGATCCAGCGGCGTGGCAATGTTCTTGGTGGCTTTAAATAGTACTCCTCACTGGCTTATGAATCACACCTGGAAGCGCTTGAGTCCTAAGGGGCTGCGTCCTTGATTTGGTGGCAGGCACAACCAGCCACCAGTCTGGTCCAGGGCCTGACAAGTAAATAGTGGGCTGGTCACGACTGGCTTGACCTGGGAAACGTGAAAGGTGGGGTGGTTCCGGAGGGGTGGTGGGAGCTTGAGGCGCATGGCACATGGGTTTAAGAGGGAGGTCTTGGGTGGACAGCCATATCTTTTGACTGATGACATAGGCTGGTGTGGGGGCACAACGGCGGTTGGCCTGCCTTTGGGCACGGATTGAAGCATGTTGAAGCGCACTCCGGGTTTTTTCCCAGATACATCTGGTCACGTGTGTGTGGACGGAGGGCACAGCAATATCTGTCTTATTTCTTCAAACAAGGGGAACACTCAGGTGGTTGGTTCAGCGAATTGCTACCTCCAACCGCTGATTGGTGCGTTCACACTAACCGTTAGTCTGAGGATGATAACCAGAGGAGAGGCTTGATGTGATGTTAAGGGCTGAACAGAAAGCAGACCAGACGTGAGAGGTAAATTGTGGACCCCGATCATGGTCCGTGGTCGTGGGGGCTGTGCGTGGTCGGGATCAGTAAACCGATTACGACGATCCAGCGGCGTGGTCATGATTACAGTGGCTTTATATACTTCTCACTGGCTGATGAATCACACCTGGAAGCGCATTAGGGGCTGGGCCTTTGATTGGGTGGCAGGCACAACCAGCCACCAGTCTGGTCCGGGGCCTGACAGGTAAATAGAATAAGAACAGATGATACATAAAGATTGTGTTCTGAGGAACCAATGGAAACTCGCCAATGTTGTGAAAGCCACATTGATGGCAGTGTTAGAAATGTCAAGCTTCAGATTGAAAACTCTAGCTGCCATAATGCAGCTAAACCTGTTTTTGACAGACCTATAAATAAAACTATACTTTTACTATAGGCTCAATGACCAATAAGTGATGGTTGCCATTGTTAATTATTCTTCAGTTTATATAGAGTTATCATCTGTTGTGTATCACACATACTCAACATACATAATAGTGTAATGGCGGGGGTGTAACTGCTGAAGTTTTCCTGCAATTTTCCGTCATGTTCTGTTGCTTACAACGCGTCTTTTCAGCAGCTGATTAAGCCAACGAGGTTGGTGTTTTGTTATCTCCTTTTGATACTCACATTTTTGGCGTGCTCTTTTTGTTTCTTTGTAGAGCAGTATTTTATATGTAAATTATCTAATTCATTGCACAGACCTCAAACAACTAAAAAAAAACTTTAAAATTAGATGCAACATAGAGCTAGCACACAAACATGAAGACACATTTAATAAACAGAGCATTAAGAATTCAAACAAAAAACATTAATCAACAAGAAACATTAGCGATTTATGATTTCTTTGAAATGTAATTTTACACCCATTTTATAAGTCACTACTGGTTCTTACCTGGTTCTGCAGTGCTGGTTGACGAACATTTTGGAAAAAAAACTATACAAAGACAATTGGCTTTGATGACTTTTAATAATGTTTCTAAAATGCACAAGACAAACATCGACAAAGTGGGCACGACTCGTAAACACTCTTTCAGGAAGTTTTTTCCACGAAGTCGGAAAGTTCGTTTCTCCCCCGTTTTTTTCTGATTTGTGCTGTTGCAATGGTAGCTGCTTCCTCCTCGGCTGCCTTCTTGTCGAATATTTCGTGTATTGCCGAGCGTTGCATTTACTCATGCTCCTATGGTAGTAAGAATCACCGCACTTTACTTCTCTGAGTTCATTTTAGGGCATTAGACATCGCTTATATTATGGATTCATTTAGGCATAATTCCACAACACTACGTTTTTGTGCACATCCACCAAATAACTCGTCAACGTCCTTATTACTGACCACACGTAATACAGTGTACTTTTTTAATTCATAAAAATGTGAAAATCCACGTTGAAACCCGCTAGCTAAAGCCGCTCTTAAGACTAGGACTTAGCACTGAGGTAATTTTTTATTTGTTTTAATAGGGCTGACGCACTTCACGATTTTTTGATTATGTCTGGTTTGTGGTATAAAGAATGGAAACAATGAGTACAGTAAACGAGAACTCTTTTTCTCCATTTGTGACTATACATATTTATATATACTCATACCATACAGTAATACTTTGACATACGAGTGTCCCAAATTACGAGAAATTTGAGATACAATTTGACAAATTTGATATAAGATTAGGTTAGGTTAGGTTAGGTTGGATTAGATTGGTTTGGGTTGGGGTGGGTTGGGTTGGGTTGGGTTGGGTTGGGTTGGATTGGGTTAGGTTAGGTTAGTGTTAGGTTTATCCAATTGTAGGTTTATCCTTAGGTTTTTCCAATTGAGCTTTCAATAAAAAAGGCATCTGTAGTCACAATCACCATTTAATTCTTGCAAGAAGAGAATACATCCAGCCGCTCGTCCGATCAAGATTATTCTAAAGAGCGGCATTATGTCCTGCCCATTTAAGGCTTCAAATCAAAACAATTACAAGGTTATCGATTCCAATTGCGTAAGCAAGACACAAAACAATTCCATAATCAAGCAAACCTAGCGTCAACCTAGCGTCACAAATTAAAACAATATGCTTGATAGCCATCCGCTGAACCAACAACAATTTAAGCGTCCTTCACAGATCTTCATTGCGAACTTGCATCTGGGGAAAGGGTTGAGGCGTATCTTCCAGTAATCAGTCCTCGGAGCAAGGGCTCAATGTATTGTTTATGTCCTAGCAAACTTGTATCTCTCGCTGGAGCCAGCTGTCCTGGAGAGCGACCTTGGGGTAAGCGTTTGTCTTCGTTGAAAGCGATCAACACATACCGTAATTACTCGAACATAACACGCAGATTTTTGCTATATAATTAATTCCAATAGTTGGGGGTGCATGTTATAATCAATAACTAAAATAAATTACAAATTTTCGATCGAAAAAAGCATTGTCAAACTCACTTTGACGCACGTGTTTTACGTCATCTTGTAAAGCCGACGCACGGATTTTACGTTGAAAGCGATCAACACATACCGTAAAAAACAATTACAAGGTTATCGATTCCAATTCCAATTGACAGACCTATAAATAAAACTATACTTTTACTATAGGCTCAATGACCAATAAGTGATGGTTGCCATTTGACGCACGTGTTTTACGTCATCTAACCTAATCTTATATCATTATTCCATGATATAAGATTAGGTTAGGTTAGGTTAGGTTAGGTTGGATTAGATTGGTTTGGGTTGGGGTGGGTTGGGTTGGGTTGGGTTGGGTTGGGTTGGATTGGGTTAGGTTAGGTTAGTGTTAGGTTTATCCAATTGTAGGTTTATCCTTAGGTTTTTCCAATTGAGCTTTCAATAAAAAAGGCATCTGTAGTCACAATCACCATTTAATTCTTGCAAGAAGAGAATACATCCAGCCGCTCGTCCGATCAAGATTATTCTAAAGAGCGGCATTATGTCCTGCCCATTTAAGGCTTCAAATCAAAACAATTACAAGGTTATCGATTCCAATTGCGTAAGCAAGACACAAAACAATTCCATAATCAAGCAAACCTAGCGTCAACCTAGCGTCACAAATTAAAACAATATGCTTGATAGCCATCCGCTGAACCAACAACAATTTAAGCGTCCTTCACAGATCTTCATTGCGAACTTGCATCTGGGGAAAGGGTTGAGGCGTATCTTCCAGTAATCAGTCCTCGGAGCAAGGGCTCAATGTATTGTTTATGTCCTAGCAAACTTGTATCTCTCGCTGGAGCCAGCTGTCCTGGAGAGCGACCTTGGGGTAAGCGTTTGTCTTCGTTGAAAGCGATCAACACATACCGTAATTACTCGAACATAACACGCAGATTTTTGCTATATAATTAATTCCAATAGTTGGGGGTGCATGTTATAATCAATAACTAAAATAAATTACAAATTTTCGATCGAAAAAAGCATTGTCAAACTCACTTTGACGCACGTGTTTTACGTCATCTTGTAAAGCCGACGCACGGATTTTACGTCATCTCCTAAAGCCGACGCACGGATTTTACGTCATCTCCTAAAGCCGATCGAAAATCGGAAAGCCGAGACCACCACTGCCCCCCTCTAGCCTCGTACTCGTCTCAGTTCACCCTCTCTCAGTTCAGTGTTATAATCAATAACTAAAATAAATTACAAATTTTCGATCGAAAAAAGCATTGTCAAACTCACTTTGACGCACGGATTTTACGTCATCTCCTAAAGCCGACGCACGGATTTTACGTCATCTCCTAAAACCGACGCACGGATTTTACGTCATCTCGTAAAGCCAATCGGATGATGTGTTGTGGGAGGAAGAGGAAGTGGATGAAGGAAGCGTGGACGTTGATAGGATTCTCAACGAACAGATGTATGAGGAGACGGATGAGAGGACAGACAAAGAGAGAGAGGAATATCTGCAGAGACTATTTAAAGATTCTGATTTGGACTCTTCATTTGAAGGATTCTAATGAATAAATTTGTTTGAACAAAACAATCGTGAAACGAAGAAAAAAAGGTAAGATTTCTGATTTTCGTCAGCGGGAAATTTTAGGTGCGCACTATATTCGAGTACTGCGTTTTTCCAGATTTTTTTGGCCCAAAATTACCTGCGTGTTATTTTCGAGTGTGCGTTATATTCGAGTAATTACGGTATATATATATTGTTTAATATAGTTACACATTTAGGATGAGCCTTACTATTCCTAATAAGCAAATATATTGATTAATATAGTAAGCATGTATATTATAAGGCTTTATATTCATTGCAAACACATTTATAATAATGATTACTCCAACATTCCCCCCTATATTATAAATATGCACATGATCCCCTTAATAAAACTTCCTTTCAGCTTTATTCCATTAATTCCAAATGAACATATAGTAACATCCCAGAATGAACCCAACATTCCCTCCTTTTACTATATGTTTGTTATTCATTTTATGACAAATCCAAAAAGAGACAGGGATATCTCCGTTGGCTGTTTTAATTTTACCCGCTTAGGCTCTACTCGTTCGGCAGGTCTGAAAAGCAGAAAACAAAATCATTTTCGCCCAAATCATCCTCGGAATTACCATGGCTGAAATTCACTGCTGCTGTCAGCACGTTTCATTAGTAGGGGATATAATTCATGCAATTTAGAATTTGTAGGGGCAATCGCAGTGGTCATAAGTCGGCTTATCAAAGATCTTAAGCAGGGAATAATACAACACCCACATAATGTCAAAATCGTAGCAAAAAGGGCTACGGAAAATGCAACAAATTGGGCCAAATCAAAAGGACATGCCACCAGCTTTCCAAGGCGGAATTCTCCGACTCCAGAATGCTTCTTCATATTGCGGTTGAGGATCTGCAGGCCACTAATGGCCTGGGTGAGGGACCCACCGGGTGACGTGTTGTTGAGTGCAACATTTTCAAACATTGCATACGCCCCCTTACTCCGCAAGCAGCATATCAACTGCTATGCGATCCTGGAACGCCATAAGACTGGTGGCTGCCAATTGTTCCTTTATCGCCACAAATCCCTGTTCAGTATAGTTTCCAAGTTTTTGGACATTGTAATGCAGGTAATGTATCCGATCAACATTTTTGTTTGGAGTAATTAAAAGAAAAATATACTCCCAACCTGCTGCGATCTGATTAGCCAACTTATACTCATCTGGTATGCCCCGTGGATGCCAATCGCATCAATGTATGTCGGATCATCCTCTCCATGCCGATCGACGCCGTCGCGAGGGGCCCGCCATCATACCGGATTTCTGTGCAGCCAATTGTATCTCCTCTACTGTAGATGGAAAAACAGACACTGGTAATAGCAGTGAGACCAAGGCACAAAGTCCTGCTGTCATTTTGGCAGGAGTCGTATAATTTGTTTTGACCCCACCACCACCATAGGTCAGAACGTGGAATCAGGGGTGCAGTCTGTTTTAGGACGTGGGCACACCACGTCACATTTATCGCTCCCAGTGCCGGACCGTGCCCTGTGAGGACTAAACAGGTAAAATAATTAAACGCGACATGTGTTGAAAAGTTAGGCTTGTCCTTTGCTGCTCTTGTAACTGGGTAGACATTATTCCATTTCTCACAATTGGGGCTTACATTTTTATTTGTCATTATCTCCATTACACAATCAGGAGTAATTTGCGCGGGCACTACTCGTAAGAGAGGGCGGGGCCCCATACATGTTATGCAGGTTAGATTTATAGTAATAGTTGCATTTTCCATCAACAATAACCAATTTTTTTCTTACCGCCTCCCGTTTGGGAACTCCCTGTTGCGGAAATGAATTCTCTGGTCATCTCAGATTTTAATTTTACTATGGCGGATCCGGGTGTTTCCATCTCTGACGATTTTCTTACCGTCTCATAGACATGGTCATTGTTGTTGAGACACAATTGTAGAATTTTGTAAAAAGAGTCTTCTCCACCTGCCCATAGACTTAGGAAAAACGTCAGACAAGGATCCACAAGTTAATTTGTCAGTCTGAATAATGATTTGTAATGCCCCCACCGTATGGTTTAATTTTATCGAAGGCCTGATGGTTTTTTCGCACGGGTGTGTCATCCAAGCTTGCCAATCTAGACCAGTTTCTGCAACAAGGTTTCCCCAATCTGTTTAAATCCATATGTATACTTTGAAATGGATATGTAGCTTTTGTAGCTTGACATGAGGGGGAATCGCCCGTGTTTTGGCCATATATCTGCATATAGATTGAATATATAACCTCCCCCTTTTTTGAGGCATGAAATTTACCATGACTCAAAATGGCAGCCCTCCCAGATAAGTCTTTTGTTTTTGTTTAGTCCCCCAGGTTCCCAAAATTTCCCATTGCAGAAATCAAAAAATTTCATTTGGCGAAATTCTTTTCCTTTTTTTTTGTTTCTGTCCTACTCTGCCACCGCCGTCCTCGAAAGGCTTATCAGCGATTTCAGAAATATTCCACCTTGATATTAGAATATTGATATATCTTGGTGGCTAGCCAATTGAAACACAAAAGACAGACACTCATCCACGCTCGCACTCATAATCAAGGAATTTAGCGTGCTCCCCCAATCATCCATAATTTTGGTTTGTTGGAGTAAAACTGGAGTACCCAGAGAAAACCTACAAATTCTTGAGAACACCAGGAATACTCCACACTCCGGAAGGTCTGGATCCACTCCGAATTAGTAGATCCTCGAACCGCAAGATTGATGCCTGAAGAAACTAGATAATTAATGTATTAGATTCACATGCCACATATCTAAAAATAGAATTTTTTTCAATTGCCACCGCCCCTTACCCCACTCAGTCAGCATGTAGACTGCCATGCGAGTGGCTGTGATTAACTATCTATTCGCCAATAATGCAATAACGGAAAAGTTGTGACACATTGAAACACACACACACCCCCTTTTAGTATTTTAACCGTTTGTAAAAAACTTTATCTCATTGTTCTGCATTAAGTTACCCCCCCCTTTCAATGTTATGAATTTTGCCCATTCTAGTCAACCCATCTACTTAAAGCATTTCTCCAAGGTTGATATTTTATAATTTGGAGATGTTATTTTTAAAACATAGACATTATTTCATCACTTGGTTCACACCATGAAAGGCCCCACCTGAATTTGTTGTAGATATTCCCCTTTATCTAAGCTTGTTATTGCCAATCGTTATCACCGTAACATTCAGGTGTATTAACCCCATAATTGCAATGCAGTAAGTTTTGGCTAAATTCTTAATGTGTATGCCCCTACAGCAATAGACAGTAATAACGTCCCAATAGTCATCAATATGACCTATACCAAAGCATATGCCCCCTTCAGGTCAAACAGGGAACGTCTTTTGTGCACTTAAAGACGCTCCATGTTTCTTCTAGGGAAACCATGCCTATCCTAAATCAATTATCTTATCTACCCCAGCCAGGTTCAATTTACCTAATAATTTGGACGAATGCCACGAAATGTCTCATGCCATTTCGGCATTGTTAAATTCATGTCTGATCTCTTTAACAACCAAATAACTCTTAGTACCTAAAACATAATTTGTAAATCACCCCATACTATGTTTACTTAAGATAAGAGCTATTTCTTATAGCTCTCTGTTACCACAAGGAAAATCTACAATAATTAAATTAGAGAAATCAACCTTTTACTAGGCATTTCCTAATTACAATTTTCAATGCTTAATAAAGGACCCACAAATTGTAACCAATATGCCCTAATATTGTAAAAAAAATCCATTCATTTTTCTTTAACCAGCCAATCTCCTATATTAAAGTATTTTGAACAATCCAACCATTCAAAAACAGTAATAATATCGTTTTATCCTCCAAAACTAGCTCTCTTCAATTAAGAGCCCTTTGAACTTCACAAAAGAAAAAAGAAAATAATAATAATAGTATTATTCCCAATTCCAAAGCTTTTACCAAATCAATCTTTGCCAAACAGATTTTCTATCACCTCGAAAGACATTTCTGATTAAATCCCAAAAATAAATGCGAAGATAATCGCGGAACCTTGCATCCCTTGCAGACTATGTTTTGTTCTCATTCTAAAATGTTTAAACGGAAGCGCGCACTTAGCCGCTGACTGTGACCTTCACGCTCGCTGCAGAAGCAGCATTCTTATCTTTTGTTTACAAATTCCAAAACGCTCTCTTTTCTTTTTGTCCTCCTGTGCACACAATTAGAACGCTTTTTAGAGAAGACTAAATTAATTACACTAAATTAATTACTCTCCCGATATCCAACTATATCACCATAGTTTGCCAAGACCCCATAATCACAATATGCTGCAAGCGTAACTATATCATAGCAAAAACCCATTTCTGCCCTCAAGTTTGCTTAAGCACCCCCAAGGCCAATTATTGTAATATTCTCCACGGAAGGGGTCCCCCAAAAATTTTAGTCGCTTGTGCGGTCCGCGCGCATACTATACTGTATTATAATGTCTAACACCGTCAAATCAGCCGCACCAAAACAGAGCGCTTCCCCCGCAATCGACGCATTATTTGGCAAGTTTAGAGTATGACAAAAACGCAGTTTTGGCAAGCCCGCTAAACATTTAATTTGCCGTTTTGTATTTCTGTTAACCAAAATATTCCCGCTAGCAGACGGGAACGAAACCAGGATAAGCCACAATAAGCCATTTCATTCCAGTAAATTGACAGTACATTTAGTTACTATTAACAAAGTATGTCTAGCACTCCAAATAACCATTTTAATTGCCGTTTTACAACTTTCAGCATCACACAAAAAATTCCAATTGAATTCATTCCCAAAGAATGTGATCTCCGGTTTAAAATTAGCTCAACATCCTCATGTTCAAAATCCTCATTCAAATCATTTTGAGCAGGCCTGCCTTGTTTTTAGAGACTTTTTGTCCAGGCGATCACGCGATATATCCCCCAATTCTCCGCGCTATCTTTTATTTTTATTTTACACAACGGACCCGTTTTATCACTCTTCTTTCTGTGGAACAAGCTGCCTCGCTTGTATCTCCCTTCACATATTATATAGATTACTTCTATGCTTAGTGCGTATTTTATCCTGCAGGTTTTAATATTTCATGCATGTTTAAGCTGGCCAGCAAACCCATATTTGTTTATCCATAAATGTAGATGTTTAACCCTTGTAGCGCTTTGATTTTCAACAAATTTCATCTTTACACGGCGGACACTGTTTCACATCGTCGTCTCTAACCGCTTTGATATTTGAGCTGCCCATTTTGAAGGGAGCTCGCGTGCACTCAGTTACCAGTTAGCAAATTTCTTTTCCGCGGAAGGACATACGTAACACACGCAACACGTAACACACGCAACACAAATGTATACCCTAGCTTGATATACTGTCAGAGTTATATTTGTACCTTTCCGGACCCCGGCACAGGACACCCCGAACTGCCCCAAGTTTTATAGACTCATGCTCTGTCTCTTTACCTGGCAGCGACTAGTATACCCAGGGTTTTTAACGCAGTCCCCTGGACGCGAGTCGCAGTCCCCTGGACGCGAGTCTCATTTAAAAAATGGACCTCACGTCCAATGCCCCTTCGCGCATTTGGAACCCGTCAACAAACGCAGACATTCACGTGGACTTACCAGATATGACCCCAGATGTCTCTTTCAGAGGGTTAGTCGTCAACCGTCAAGAACCCAGGCGCTTCTTCGAGTTATCCAGCCCGGAAAAGGGTATTTAAGCGCCGTGCACGGTCTTTCCAGATATCGAACGGAAGCAACCTGGATTCTGCTTCGGTATCTTGACCACAGGCTCGAAGGACCAAATGTTAGGTTTATCCAATTGTAGGTTTATCCTTAGGTTTTTCCAATTGAGCTTTCAATAAAAAAGGCATCTGTAGTCACAATCACCATTTAATTCTTGCAAGAAGAGAATACATCCAGCCGCTCGTCCGATCAAGATTATTCTAAAGAGCGGCATTATGTCCTGCCCATTTAAGGCTTCAAATCAAAACAATTACAAGGTTATCGATTCCAATTGCGTAAGCAAGAAACAAAAAAATTCCATAATCAAGCAAACCTAGCGTCAACCTAGCGTCACAAATTAAAACAATATGCTTGATAGCCATCCGCTGAACCAACAACAATTTAAGCGTCCTTCACAGATCTTCATTGCGAACTTGCATCTGGGGAAAGGGTTGAGGCGTATCTTCCAGTAATCAGTCCTCGGAGCAAGGGCTCAATGTATTGTTTATGTCCTAGCAAACTTGTATCTCTCGCTGGAGCCAGCTGTCCTGGAGAGCGACCTTGGGGTAAGCGTTTGTCTTCGTTGAAAGCGATCAACACACATATATATATATATATTGTTTAATATAGTTACACATTTAGGATGAGCCTTACTATTCCTAATAAGCAAATATATTGATTAATATAGTAAGCATGTATATTATAAGGCTTTATATTCATTGCAAACACATTTATAATAATGATTACTCCAACAGTTAGGTTAGATCAACCTTTATTCATCCCGTATTCGGGAAATTCTGTTTGTAGCAGTAGAAAGCATAGACACAGGAAAAAACAATGTAGACCTAGATAAAGCTGGAACCACACACAGGAAGCCCACACAAGGTTAGGAACTTCTGCAGACTGAGGCTAAGGTTGAAAATCTCAGAATCATTCTCAGGGGCATACGAGATGGTTCCCGATGGGGCCATCTGGGTGGTCGAGTATGCAAGAGGTCGGTTATAAGAACACAGTGGTGGTCCGTGCATTTTGGGGTAGCGCCTCCTGCTATTGGAATCAACCCATCCCTCAAAAACTATTTTATGGCTATAAAACATCTACAGCAGCTACAGCTAATTCGTTCCAACTCTATGAAAAAAACACCAAAAACAGGATATTGGATTGAAAAAAAATGTTTTATTTCTTATAATTCGCCATAAATTGACAAAGTAATAAATAACAAGTGGTTTAATATAAATAAAGTGTTTAATCTAACTAAAATTGGGCGGATTTCGCCGAGGGGAGAGGGGCACAAAAGGGGCGGGGGGCTTCGGTTTTTTTTTTTCCACACAACGCACTCGTAAACGGAACAAACACTCCACCCTCACCTTCGCTATCGATGGGCTGTTTGCTGTCGTACTATTCCCTTCAAAATATTCCGAAAATGATGCACACAAATGTCCTCACAATCGGATAACGCACGACCACTTGCCAACGAGCAGCAGTCTTTTATCAGCGATCGCGCCGCTGCTCATGGGAGCTTCGGGGGCACTGGCTAGCGGCTCCTTTTAGCTTGTAGCATCTGTGTTCGCATCCCCTCGAACGGCGCCTATGATAGAGTTGCTACCGGGGATGCTGTTGCGAGCCAGTGCCCCCGATGTTCTTATGAGCAGCCAACGAGCAGAGTCTTTTATCAGCGATCGCCCCGCTGCTCATGGGAGCTTCGGGGGCGCTGGCTAGCGGCTCCTTTTAGCTTGTAGCATCTGTGTTCGCATGCCCTCGAACGGCGCCCATGATAGAGTTGCTACCGGGGATGCTGTTGCGAGCCAGTGCCCCCGATGTTCTTATGAGCAGCCAACGAGAAGTAATATAATACTCCTTGTATTAGATAAAAATAACAGGAAATGCAGCAGCTGAGGTGTGCACAAGTATACTTCATTACCCAGAAAGCCCTCTTTTCCCCGCGCATGCGCGTTGTGCGTTTCCTGGTCTGAATATCTCATCCGGTGCTCGTAAATATTGTTATACACGAAAGATATGCAAAAAAAAATGCCATGGCCACCTGGCTTGGTCGCATCACGAAATTTTGACCGCATCACGGGCGAATTATTCGATCGAAATTTCCCCCGTAAGACGAGCATTTTGTATGATGAGCGGTCGTATGACGAGGTACCACTGTATTATTTAGGAATATAGCCATATTTTACTCACCAAAAATCCTTTTTAACTGTACTCAATATCCATCCTCCTTTCTTTCCTCCTTCTTTTCTATCGGCATCAAAGCTAATGCTGAAAGTCGAGCCTGTCCTGTCGTGTTTCTGACATAGTCCGTCTTAAAAATGGCTTTAAATCAACACAACAATATATTTGCTTGTGCAGCTTGCTCCAAATACAGTTTGGTAGCTCTTTGTAGTTAGCGCACTGAAACTGGCGCACACACCCTTTTCCCGCTGTAACAGGCTTGCTAGCTTCGGAGTTGACCGCCCTTTCTTAATGATGTCCATTTTTTTCTGGAAAAGTCAGTCTGGAAAATAGCTTTGTGAGCAAATCTGCAACAAAATCCATTTGTTTTGCTCTGGCGGCCATTGTGGGTGGAGTTTGCGATCTCTGGCTGTCTCACTATGGCTTTGGCCCGCCTACTCTCTATAGCAGGGGTCTCAAACCGGTCCTCAAAGGGCCGTAGCCGGTGCAGGTTTTCATTCCAACCCAACAAGCGGACACCTTTTGCAAGTGTAATCAGTTGATTGCAGCCAGGTGCTACTTATTTTAGAAGACCCTGATTGGTTAAAATGTCGACACTGGATCGGTTGAAACAAAAACCAGGACCCACTGCTGCCCTTTGCGGAATCGGTTTGAGACACCTGATCTATAGCTAGCCAATCATAGTTGGTGAAAGCAATGACATATCCCAGCCAGCAAAATGGCAATGCCTCTGAAAAAGCATTGTGGTGTTGCCAACTCGAAATCTGATTGGTTAAAAGCAACAGTCTTGTTTAATGCAGCAGAGCCCGCAGAACTGATTGTGAAGGCTTTGAGGCAGATTTCTGATCCTGGCAACAAATAATGGCTGAAATGTGATTGGTTAAATGCTTCAATATGAAAACACACATCTGGAAGCAGTGCAACCAGGGGGAAAAGCAATGAAAGGAAGCTAACAGACCATTTGGAATAATAGTATTGATGGACAAAATATATAACATAAATATATGATTCAGATATTTCTTAGGCCAGCAGAGAAGGCCTTGAAGGCCCTGACGGCCCGCCACTGTAAGAACAGCATCGCTCTGTTTTTTTCGCTGCATCTCTCTCGCATAAAGATATCTACAAGCAGCGTCCTTACAGGTTGCATTTTTACCTGTTTTTTGTGTGAATAACTGCAGATTTAACGGGAAAACAATGGGTCCAAAGCAAGCCTATGCAATGAAGAGTAGTGAGAAGAAAAACCGTATGGTGACAATCGATATTACGCATGACTGAGCTGGCTCGCCAGTATGAGAGTAGTAGAGAGAGTAGTACCACAACAATATGTACCATTCTCTCTCTCTCTGCGGACCTCACTTGGACTACTTATTTATTGATTATTTATTGATTATTTATCTCTACTCTATATTGATTTTCTATGTCTGCTTGTTTGTTGTTGCGTCCATAGTCTCAACGAGTGGTGCGACTTGGCGCTGAACGTCGACAAAAACCATGGAACTCATCCTGGACTTCAAGCGGAACAAGCCTGCTTCACTCTACTGACCTCACTTAGACTACCGTATTTTCACACCTATAGGGTACACCCAAAAGCCATTTTTTTTCTCTAAAATGGTCGATGCGGCCAATTGGTCGGTGCACCTTGCTTGTGCACTAAATTCTAATTTTTGTGTGACCCTGACCACTTGAGTGACTGGTTTTATTTCTTGCCGACACGCTACTTATTGCGATCAACCCACCGGACGTTCACCCTAAAAATCGTCTCCCCACATATTCCAAGCATTATGGCAAATCCATTCAAAACATCCCAGGCGAGTGGCAAGGCATTTGACTTCCGTGTGCTCGTATGCTTTTTACCCTCATAAACACTCAATACTCAAAGAAACAGCACTTTTGCTATACATTGGAAATTCCTGACGTGACGGACAACAGAATGTGGATGTGAATGCTTGGAAAATGGACTGAAGCCATAGATTGAACACAATTTAACAGCGAGGAGGAACAGCTTTGCGAACGGCTTGGAAGTGATGAATGTCGGATGGCCACCGACATAGAGGTTCCATACAAAGACAGGCAGGCAGTGTCGCACGAGTTACGTGACGATTTCGAATGGATTGCCGATGCCTGGGCGAAAGTGCCGGCGAGCACTGTAGTTTGAGCGTTTGTCAAAGCTGGAATCACTATTAGGAAACCCCATGACGAACACCCTGACCCTGACAATGTTATGGAACCCAGCATTGTTGGCCAACTCTTCATGTCGGATACAGAAGATGAGGACTTTGACAGATTTGTAGATGTTTGAATACTTTGATTTATATTTTTGAGAATATAATTGCGTCAATAAAACAAAATCTATGTCAGTTTTGCTCCTGTTGCCATTTTTAAAACATACGCTAGCATGCATGCTATGTGCTATGCTGTGTGTCATGCTAGCACAAAAGATAGCAGCATTTAAAACGAAGCGCCCTATGTATTGACAAAAAACTGAAAATACAATCGCGACTGAGACTGCGCCCTTTAGTGGGTGCGTTTTATAGTTGTAAAAATACGGTACTTATTTATTCATTTATTCTTTATTGATTATTTATTTATCTGTCTGCTGTTATTTGTGCACTATGTGGTGAAAGCTTTAAATCAGATTATACTTGATAATGACAATGAAAGCATTCATTTCAATTCAATTCAACATCCTAAAAACATGTAAAGTAGGTTGGTTCCATTCAATTCATTTCAATTCAATAAAGCAGGGGTGGCCAACTCCGGTCCTTCCATATCTCCCTCCTCTCCCACACGTGAATCAAATGATGGAATCAAGCTGCCCAGAAGCTTGATACTGATCCCGATTATTTGATTCAGGTGGGTTGGTGGAGGGAGATATGGAAAATAAACCGGATAGGGGCCTCGAGGACCAGAGTTGGCCAAACTTGCAATAAAGCCTTCCAAAAGACTAACCTTCAATTCCAAGCTGCGCACTGACATAACGAGATGGAGAGCCTAATTTTAATATGGATAAAAGATAAACAGGGCTGCCAACTACTGCAGAATTTCAGGAGTTTCTCCAGAAATGCAACGCAACCTCCCTAAACTCCGTAAATCCCCAAAAATGTGCACTTAATTTTTTTTTGAAGCAACCATTTCTGAAAAGTACCAAATTATCAATTAAAAAGCCTCGAAATTCACACGATTGCTAGGCCTTCCGCCATCTTAATTCAACTGCACTGTAAACCGAAAGAATTCGGTAACACAAGTGCATTGTGAATCATCTTAGTTACAAGTTCTGACGAATGATTCGTCTTGTGCGACTTCAGCGTGGCAATCGTCTCCAAAAGGACCGACATTTGCAAATTGCACAACATGCAAGTGCGACTTCAGCGTGACACGTTGGATTTACTGACTGTAAAACGCAAGTAGAAGGTCCCAAACACAAAGATACTTATTTTCATTATACTGTACTTTTTCAATAGTTTGCAAAACCACAATATTTCAATTAATGTAAAAACTTGATAATAACTATTTGATTGAAATTGTCCTACGCTTATTTTTTTTTACATTTTATATTGCTATTGCGTCAATCGCATTCACTGCGGAAATACTCCGGAAATGTGATCGAAGGAGGTTGGCAGGTCTGTAAACACTAAGCAGGAGAACTGGGATTCACTCGACCGCTTAGTGTGGGAGAACTGGGATACACTCCTGCAGCAAGTTCCGACTCGGAAACCACACTGGAATACATTAACACCTTTGCCTCGGTTATCGCACAAAAAGGTTTAATTTTAGTGTAACTAAGATTAAAAGTTATTTTTAATTGAGTGTATAGTAATCTAAATTCATTTTAGTTAAATTTAAAGTTTATTATGTTACGAGCGCATTGCCGTCAAGTCACTCTCCTGTCCTTTCTCTCTCTCTCATCCACGTTAAGACGCTACCGTCTGTCTGTACTGAATAATGTGACATTTTAGTTTTGAAGATCATAGCCACGAGATAGGTATTTGTTACTTTGTGGGTAGGTGGTGAATTAGAACAAATAAAAAGATGTTTTTCCATTGTAATAGCCATTTTTGTGCGTTTTTTCAGAGGGTGGAAACGGATTAATCTCTATTTAGTTCATTTCTATGGGAAACATTTATTTGACAGACAACTAAATTCACGTATGAGCTTGATCCTGGAACGCATTAAGTTCATATCTGAAGGTATTACTCTAGTATATGTACTACATTAAGGCTGCAACAACTCCTTAAAATTGATGAAAATCAATTTGTTGCATACGAATTTGATGATCGATTATTTTCAGCAACCATTTGCAAGTGTACACAACTCAAGCACATGGTGGGTGGGGGATCAGTATCGTGTCCATTTATTGCCGCTTGTATTAGTAATGATTTGTCACCCTCCTTTGGCGCTTTAGTGTAATTGGTTCAATACGCTAAAATACACTGGGAAAGTGGTCACATGTCGACTTCAGTTCATAACGGAAACAGAGAACTCGTAAATTGTATTTATGTATACTTCATATACTACATGAGCATTTTCTTGCAGATTTGTGGTATCTATATAAATGCAGCTCGTTGTTACACAAAGTGAAGTGTGCTACACTTTGTAAAATCATGGGATTATCTCTCTTTGTTGACACAATGTTTTGTAATTTTCAGTTTAAAAAAAATGCTACCGCTTGTGCAGGCACAAGTGCGTATATGTTGTTGCACCAAAATTGTCTTGTATACATATTCACAAGACTGAGGGCAACGTGCATTTTGTCTGTTTAATAGACACATTAACATTTCCAATGGAGATGTTGAAAGGTATTGATTGACTCTTGGTTTTTAATGATTTCTACCCTCTTTGCCAACAAGTTAGTAAGTCTGAACATTTAGAAGAAACAACAACACTAAAGCCAGTTCAGCATAACTACAGTCTCTGCTCTGTTTTGGGAGCATGTTTGTTCAATATCTGTTGATTTGTTAACCCCCAAACACACTGAGGACAGAATAGGCAGTATGCACCTAATTGTTGCTTCCAATGTACCATTAATCAGAATCTGGAGAGGCTCCTCTGTTTGAATAAACTTTGAACTTGTCACCTGATTTTTTTTGTTTCATATTCAGAACCATTATTTAAATAAACACACGTTTTATAGTTGCAACAGTGCAGTTATAATAAAGTATTATTTTTTATGGAATTATCCATTAATTTTGGCTTCATTTTAACTTGAATAAATAAGTAACGTAACTTAGTTCTCATTTAGAGTAGTGCCTCTACTTATGAATGCCTCTGGGTACGAAATTGTCAGATTATGAAATCCTTTGTTATGCCCCAACAAACGAACACACGCTCCAAGTTAAGAAATCCCCCTGAACATAAATGCATTTCCTGTACCCGTTTTTTATTTTGAAATTGTCCTGGTAACATTATTGCGGCCACATTTATTCCCAGTTGGAGCCTCGCAGAACAACTCTCTTATCACCGCCAAGGTTTCCTTTTCATGTTTTGCTGCCCACACTGACATATTTCTTTTCAGCGAGGCGGGGCGGGCTCAACACACCTGCAGAAGATTGATGCATCCGATATTTAAGAACACCTGCCAACACCAGCGGATTGTTGGAGTATTGCGTGTCTTGCCCTTGCTTACCACTGCTAGCCCAACAGTTCGCAATGAGAATTTTGACGTTTGTATTTTGTGTTTTAACCTTCGTTTATTCGCCGACTCGGTCGTGCTGATTTGTTGTACGTTTCGATCCTTAGTTCTATTTGCCAACGCGGTCGTGCCTTTGTTTTCCTTCGATACTAGCGTTCGTCCATGCTCTTTTTCTTCAATAAATACTATTTTTTGTAAATATTGATTCATTCGTTCCTTAGTTGTGTGGATCTATCTTTCATCAGCATGCTGATTCATAACATTCCTGATGTCTGGCATTTCTACTAAACTTTGCTCCTGGAAGTCTAAACAAAGAGGATCCAGAACTCCTTGCAGTGCTGGGAATCTAGTCTGGGAACCGCACCTGCATCCACCACAGACACTTCACAAGGCTTCCTGACTTTTGACCTTGCGTTTCCACCCCTCCCCTAGAGCTGTGACGTCCATGTTAAATAGGCACTCATGCCTTTGAGTCGCGTCCGTGGGGCACAAGTCGAGAAGTCTTGTTTAAAAAGTTGTTGTTTTTTTCTCTTCCTACTATTTAATTTAATAAAATAACAAAAAAAGATGTGTAAGGTCAGAACGGAGTTGGCAAGCATTCATTTCAATTCAAACCAACATTTTAAAAACATGTAGGGTAGGCTGGTTGAACACTGTGAATTGTAAAGTTGTCCATCTCCTTGTGGCCTGCAATTGGCCGGCCACCAATTCAGGGTGTCCCCCGCCTCCAGCCCAAATTCAGATGGCATAGGCTCTAGCACCCCCCCCCCCCCCCCCCCACACACACACACACAACCCCTGTGGGGAAAATCGGTTTAAAAAATGAATGAGTGTATGCCCTCCCCAGACAACTTTAAACATTTCAAGCATGCGCACATATGCAAACACACTGATACATGCCATCACTTCAGTCAATATTGATTAAACTTAAGAAATAAAGATAAATAAGCTATAATATTAATAGCTAAAAGTATGGCATTATCTGTTTGTTGGGGGCAAATATTCTGCTTCTGTCCAGTGGGACTAACTGCAGAGAGGCGAGAAGGAATTAGAAAGAGCTGAACCTTGAATGTACGTAATCTCTATCTGAAGTGGAAGTGCGCTGATCACAAATGATCACAAAGAGAAGTAATTAGAGCTCATTTAGCTTTTAAGTGCTGTTGCCTATTTCTTTCTATGGAATTGCTCAGTGAAAACAGAGGAAAATTATACCTTTCAAATTGTATACTATAGAGCTTTCTCGAGAACTAGAGCAACCGTGTCCCAAAGTCAATGAAACATTTCAGAAAGTAATTTGATGACTATTTATTTGTTTAGAATACATTATGACATCGTGATGCCTTTAAAAATTCTAAGACAAGATAACATTCATTGAATTATTTGTAAATACACTGTACTAGTAGGTTCGCACCAAACGGCAGTGTTCATACGCTGCAGCGAACGTCGCTCCTACGTGACGTCACACCTAGTCTGCTCTTGTCACAGTTGGCTCCATGAAAAGCAACAGTCTGCTTTCTCCACATCACTGCCTCGCGAATGCAAGGGGATAAGTTCCTTCATGGCCCAGTTGTAGGAGTTTTTTCCCATCCTGGGAAATCAAAATAAAATAAACCTAGTTTTTGATTTAATTTGCCAAAACATTGTCTCTATCTTCACCTCCCCGTATCTTGTTTGATGCCAGCTGAGATGTTCAGCATCGACAGTATCCTGTCTGGACGGCCGCGTTGTAAGGAGCCGCTGCTGCTCCACCGGAGCGGCCAAGTCGTGCTGCCTGGGTACTTGAATGACTCGATTTGTACCGACTACAATGGATTGTACGCTGCTACGTGCTCCCCTGCTGGTCCTGGAGTTCAGTCTATGAACGGAACCAGAGTGGGATATAACGGTTATTATTATGGACAGCTCCAGGTTCACGGTACCGGGGGGCTGTCATGTTGCGGTGCAGTGCATGGCCTCAGCTCTCAGCAATGCCCCTGCATCACGTCAGGTAAGAGATCCGCAACTCTGCAATGTGTCGATATAATATGTTTTCAGTTTAACCTTCGTACATTCTCTTTGAAACGTTTTTCGTTCCCAAGATTTGTGGAAAATACTTTGGGTTTGTGCAATAGTAATTTAAAAATACGACGTTTACATATTTTTGATATTTCATACGTTCGTGTTGCTAGGACTAACTCAATTTGAATTACTTTGAATAAGATAACTAGATCAAAACGTGAC
Organism: Stigmatopora argus; assembly: GCF_051989625.1. Taxonomy (NCBI): domain Eukaryota; kingdom Metazoa; phylum Chordata; class Actinopteri; order Syngnathiformes; family Syngnathidae; genus Stigmatopora; species Stigmatopora argus. The sequence continues at coordinate 16,285,366 of NC_135401.1, forward strand.
CAACAGTCTTTTTGACTGAATGAAATAATGAAACAAAGAGACGACTTAAATTGGGTTATTCTTTTACAAGATTACTGGATTCAAGGGACCAAGGGTTAACCTGATGTGTTAAATTGCATTTATTATTATTATTAATACTATTATTATCATTATTATTTCAATAATACTAACAACAACAATAATAACAATAATAATAGTAATAATAATAATAACAATAATAATAGTAATAATAATAATAATAAATATTATTATTATTATTGTTATAAATAACATTTTCCCCCAAGTTACCCCTCGTGTTTGTTTCTTTTTAATAAGCTATCTTACCATGTCACCTTTTTGACGATTTGACATTTTCGTCCCTAAAATTTCTGTAACGACGTTAACATGTTTAACCAGTTTCACAAGTGTTTTTGCCATTCAGGCTATGACAGTACGGGCTCAGTGTTGGTCTCGCCAGTGCCGCACCACATGTCGCCGTACGTCAATATGGCCAGTTTTTCGCGGACTGAGCTGCAACTCCTCAACCAGCTGCACTGTCGCAGGAAGCGGCGGCACAGAACTATTTTCACCGACGAGCAGCTGGACGCTCTGGAAAGCCTCTTCAGTGAGACCAAATACCCCGACATAGGCACCAGGGAAGAACTAGCTCGCAAGGTCCATCTCCGAGAGGAAAAAGTCGAGGTCAGAAGAAAGATTTTCACGTGTAGACTATTTTTTCGAAGTACTTCGTGCGTTTACATTAGAATTTATTAATACAACTGTGGATTATTTACGTTTTTTATCATAAGAATTGATTACAATTGATCTAGGCAAATGGATAATAGTAATTTAAAAAATAATTAACACACACACATATATATATATATATATATATATATATATATATATATATATATATATATATATATATATATATATATATATATATATATATATATATATATATATATAAAATGAAGTTGTGCTTTCTTATCAGGTGTGGTTCAAAAACAGACGTGCTAAATGGAGGAGACAGAAAAGGTCGTCATCGAAGGAATCAGAGAATGCTCAGATATCGAACCAATCTAATAAGGCAAAGGAAGTGGCAAACCAAGGAGCCCCAAAATGAAGTTGACTAAGACTGACTTTAACGAAAAGGACACCGCACGAGCGCGTTTCACAGGATTAGACCTGTTGGTGAATGTGTTGCACAAATGTAAATATTCCTGTTGTCTTATGCGTCGTCTATTTATATTTTATTTAAATTTGAATGTTAAGAGATATAAGCCGCAAATGTCCAATGTCTGTACTGACAGTTTATGTCTACGTTATACGCCTTTATATTCATATTGTAATTTTGATATCAGTGGTGAAGTTGATTTTACTCAGATAAAAAAGTGGAATTTATCTGAGATCGCTGGCAGATAGTCGGTACATGACATTTAAGTGTATGCATCCGATTTTATGGAGAAAAAAAGTCAGTCCATATGTGATTGTTGATTAAATATTAAAACACCTGAAAGAACCTCAAGATGTCTGATTTAACTGCAAACAACGAGCCGTATATACAACGTTATGCCACCATGTAAAAATAATTTTCTTTTTTATTTAAATAGGACACACCTTAAAAAAATGAATATGCCCATTAACGTCCTCATAGTCTTAAGGATACGGAGTGGCATTTGAGTCACTTTACCATATCATATGCATCTTGTATTATCCCACAATGACTTCAATTTAGTGAAAAAAAAGCTATTTTAAGGTTTTTGTGTTGACTGTGCATCGTATTGCTTGAATTCTTGCTTGCCGTGACGGGCTTCATCTTACATTAACAAAAAAAAAGTAATGTTAATTGAACACTGCCAGGATTGGACGCCTCGCAATTTTCTGCAGGCAAAACGAATGAAAATAAAATAAAATTGTAGGCCACATCCCTCGAGGATATTAGAGATACTGTACATGGCCCAGTGGTTGTTTTTGGGGGCGTTAGTTATTTAGTCTAATGAAATATGCTTCGCATCACCTCGCAATAATAAACAACCGATACGGATATAAATGCTACACAGCACAAAAATGAGTAGAAACCCGTGTAAAAGAAAGGAGGCTGCACGGAAGCTGCGCAATAAGTGGCTGAAAAGCCTATAGGTTGATGCGGTGAAATGTTGCTAAATAACACAAAAACATTTACGGCGCGTCGACAGCAGCTGTCGTCGAAGTAGCGCCGTAGTTTGTCTATTCGGAGGGAAAAAGCAGGAGAAAAACACGGCGATTATGAATCTTGAGACTAGGGACGAGGATGAGCTTCGAACCAGATCCAAGAAGTAGCCGAATTTTGCCCCTTCAAGTGTGTAAACGGGAACTTTTAAAACGGGGGATGGAGGAGCGCTGCTTATGCTGTGCTCGCGCACACAGCCACTTCAACGTGGGTGTGGGTGCGCGCGCGTGCACACCCGTGTTTGTTTCTAATCAGGGGTGTCCTTTTTGTCGCGGACCACATCAGTTTCAGTCATTTTGTCTTCAGAATAGGCTGCTTCAATGAATCGATTTATGAATTGAAAGCTCTTCTGTTGATTATCGAATCGTGTTTTTGACCATCTTAAAAGCAAATGTTCCCTTGTATTTATAGCAGTGGCGGTCGGTGCATTTTCTCGTAGCGCCTTCAACGTATCAATCCAACCCTCAAAAACTATTTTATGGCTATAAAACCTCTACTGCAGCTAGAGCTGCGACACATAAAAAATAATCAATAAATGAATGCACAAAATGGGGTAAAATCCACTTCCTAGCAGCAGTTCATGATTAAATACAAATACTGGAGCTTTTCAGACATTAAAACCAGGCCAGGGGGGCGATTTTCCCGGGAAAAGACAGCGATGAATGTCAATAGCGTACGGGCAAACATTGCCCGAAAATGGGGTAAAATCCAGCCGAAAACAGCATTTATTGGTTAAATACAAATACTGGAGCTTTTTAGACATCAGAACCGGGCCCGCAGTATCATTTCCCCGGTAAAAAGACAGCGATGAACGTCGATACGTCCATACGTGAAATGACAGAAAATGCACTAAAATTAGGTAAAATCCACTTCCTAGCAGCATTTATTGATTGAATACAAATACTGGAGCTTTTGAGACATTACAACCAGGCCAGGGGGGTGATTTTCTCGGGAAAAGACAGCGATGGACGTCAATGGTGAAACGGCAAAAATTAAACTGAGGGTAAAATCCACATCCTTAGCAGCATTTAGTGATTAAATACAAACACTGGAGCTTTAATACAAACACTGGAGCTTTTCAGATATCAGAACCGGGCCCACAATTGAAATATTATTTAGGAATATAGCCATATTATACTCACCAAAAATTCTTTTTAACTGTACACAATATCCATCCTCCTTTCTTTATTCGCCCAGTTCAAGCGGGCTCTGGATGACTGTTTGGCCGTGAACCAGTGACTACACCGCGTTCTGGTTCTGTTGTTCTGTTCTGTTGCACATTTCTTGTATCTTGTTACATGACCCTTAGCCTGGTGCTTTTTCTTGCCAAATAAATTGAATTGAAAAAAAAAAAATTCTTTTCTATCGCCATCGAAGCTAATGATGAAAGTCGAGCCTGTCCTGTCATATTTCCGAAATAGTCCGTCTTGAAAATGGCTTTAAATAACACAACAATATATTTGCTTGTGCAGCTAAGTTAGCACAATGAAAGTGGCGCACACACCATTTGTCTATTTGTCATGTCTATTTTTTTCTGGAAAAGTCAGTCTGGAAAAAAGCTTTGTGAGCAAATCTGCAACCAAATCTGTCGGCCATTGTGGGTGGACTTTGCGATCTCTAGCTGCCTCACTATGGCTTTGGCCCGCCTACTAGCCAATCATAGTTTGTGAAAGCAATGACGTATTTTGGTCCCAGCCAGCAAAATGCCAACACCTATGAAAAATCATTGTGGGGTTGCCAACTCGAAATCTGATTGGTTAAAAGCACCAGTCTTGTTTGATGCAGCAGACCCCACAGAACTGATTGTGAAGGCTTTGAGGCAGATCTGATCTGGCAACAAATAATGGCTGAAATGTGATTGGTTAAATGCTTCAATATGAAAACACACATCTGGAAGCAGTGCAACCAGGGGGGAAAGCAATGAAAGGAAGCTAACAGACCATTTGGAATAATAAGTATTGATGGACAAAATATAATATGATTCAGATATTTCTAAGCCCAGCAGAGAAGGCCCTGAAGGCCCTGACGGCCCGCCACTGATATAGTTGTATTATTCGTTCGTTGATTTCAGTGGCGGGCCGTCAGGGCCTTCAAGGCCTTCTCTGCTGGTCTAAGAAATATCTGAATCATATTATATTTTGTCCATCAATACTTATTGTTCCAAATGGTTTGTTAGCTTCCTTTCATTGCTTTCCCCCCTGGTTGCACTGCTTCCAGATGTGTGTTTTCATATTGAAGCATTTAACCAATCACATTTCAGCCATTATTTGTTGCCAGATCAGATCTGCCTCAAAGCCTTCACAATCAGATTTCGAGTTGACCACCCCACAATGCTTTTTCATACGCATTGGCGTTTTGCTGGCTGGGATACGTCATTGCTTTCACCAACTATGATTGGCTAGTAGGCGGGCCAAAGCCATAGTGAGGCAGCCAGAGATCTCAAACTCCACCCACAATGGCCGACAGAGGCAAAAACAAATGGATATTGCAGATTTGCTCACAAAGCTATTTTCCAGACGGACTTTTCCAGAAAAAAATGGAAATCATTAAGAAAGGGCGGTCAACTCCGAAGCTAGCAAGCCTGTTACAGCCGGGAAAATGGTGTGTGCGCCACTTTCAGTGCGCTAACTTAGCTGCACAAGCAAATATATTGTTGTGTTGATTTAAAGCCATTTTCATGACGGACTATGCCGGAAATATGACAGGACAGGCTCGACTTTCATCATTAGCTTCGATGGCAATAGAAAAGAAGGAAGAAAGAAAGGAGGATGGATATTGTGTACAGTTAAAAATAATTTTTGGTGAGTATAATATGGCTATATTCCTAAATAATATTTCAATTGTGGGCCTGGTTCTGATATCTGAAAAGCTCCAGTGTTTGTATTTAATCACTAAATGCTGCTAGGATGTGGATTTTACCCCAGTTAAATTTTTGCCGTTTCGCCATTGACGTTCATTGCTGTCTTTTCCCGGGAAAATCGCCCCCCTGGCCGAGTTTTAATGTCTGAAAAGCTCCAGTGTTTGTATTTAATCATGAAATGCTGCTAGGAAGTGGAATTTACCCCATTTTTGTGCATTGATTTATTGATTATTTTTTATGTGTCGCAGCTCTAGCTGCAGTAGAGGTTCGAATTACGATCGTTCGAATTACGATCGTTCGAATTACGATCGTTCGAATTACGATCGTTCGAATTACGATCGTTCGAATTACGACCGTTCGAATTTACGACCGTTCGAATTTGCGACCGTTCGAATTTACCACCGTTCGAATTTACCACCGTTCGAATTTATGACCGTTCGAATTTACGACCGTTCGAATTTACGACCGTTCGAATTTACGACCGTTCGAACTTACGACCGTTCGAATTTACGACCGTTCGAATTTACGACCGTTCGAATTTACGACCGTTCGAATTTACGACCGTTCGAATTTACGACCGTTCGAATTTACGACCGTTCGAATTTACGACCGTTCGAATTTACGACCGTTCGAATTTACGACCGTTCGAATTTACGACCGTTCGAATTTACGATCGTTCGAATTTACGATCGTTCGAATTTACGACCATTCGACGTCGCCCGTCCAAGCTCCTCGCTCAACGTCGCCCGTCCAAGCTCCCAGCGTCCCCGTGCCGGTGGCCCACCAGTCACACCTGTGCGGAAGCCACGAACCAGTGTCCCCGTGCCGGCTGGCCCACCAGTCACACCTGTGCGGAAGCCACGAACCAGTGTCCCCGTGCCGGCTGGCCCGCCGGTCATCCTCGTGCCGAAGCCACGAACCAGCGTCCCCGTGCCGGCTGGCCCGCCGTTCATCCTCGTGCCGAAGCCATGAACCAGGTTTCCCGTGCCGGTTAGCCCTCCAGGTTCCTGTCCGCCAAGTTCCTGCCCACCAAGTTCCTGCCCGCCAAGTTCCTGCCGGCCAAGTTCCTGCCGGCCAAGTTCCTGCCCGCCAAATACCTGCCCGCCAAATACCTGCCCGTCAAATACCTGCCCGCCAAGTACCTGCCCGCCAAGTTCCTCTCCGGGTCCCCTGAACGAGGGGGTCGGCGGCGCCACCTCTCTGGGCCCCCTAGAGGAGGTGTTCGGCGGCGGCGACTCTCCAGGCCCCCTGGACGAGGGGTTCAGCGGTGGCGACTCTCCGGGCCCCCTGGACGAGGGTGTCAGCGGCGGCGACTCTCCGGGCCCCCTGGACGAGGGGGTCGGCGGCGGCGACTCTCGGGGCCCCCTGAACGAGAGGGTCGGCGGCGGTGACTCTCCAGGCTCCCTGGATGAGGGGGTCGGCGGCCCCCCGAGCAGCCAAGGTAAGGTGGCCGACGATCTTTCTGAAATTCTGGTGTATGTTAAGGGCAGGGCGCTCGGCCATCCCTTAAAGAGCCAGCCCTGACGCCCGCCAGACGGGCCACTCCCACTCCTCGTCAAGTGCCAGCGTGGACGTTCGTCGGACCGGCCACTCCCACGCCTCTTCACGGGCCGGCGCGGATGCCCGCCGGACCGGCCACTCCGACGCCTCGCGTCTAAGTTTCGCGGTTATGAGCACTACTTCCCTCGTCCTCGCCTGCTTTCCCGCGATTGGGTCCTATTCCTCATAAGCTCGCCTCGACGTAACAGGCTGTTATTAACTTTTTGTTTGCCAATAATGCAGTAATGGGCAAAATTGTGACACATTGAAAATGCACACACACACACACATATTTAATCATTTGCATGAATTTTAACCTCCTTACTTTGCATTAAGTTATACACCTCTGTTAATGCTATCAGTTTAGGTGTTTGTGCATAGAAATGAGGTGGTAATAGCTCTGCTTCTAAAATTTTAGTAGCGTTCAATACATTGTATCCTATTCAAGTTTTTGTCCAATCCATTAATTCTTAGATAACCCTGTCTCATAAAGAATTTTGCATTACTCAAATTTCATAATTTGGAAGTGATAATGTTGGCCATGAAGGATTTGTAAAAATCTTCCAGTGCAAATTGAACTAATTTTCAAATTTCCTCGAATTTGTTTTAGAAATGGGAGCCACATTCCCAAAGTAATCTAGAACCCATACCACAACAGTTTGTCAAACCCAAAAGCGACAAACAATCTGTTAGAGTTTTTGGAGCTTGGAGATTTGCCAATTTCCCGTTTTTTTAGGGGTCCTTGCCAATCGTTAAATTTGTACTCTAACATTTAGCTACATTGAACCCTGTAATTGCAATGCCAGGTCTGTAAATTTTAAGACTAACTTCTCCTAATTTGTATGCCTTCAATAAATAGGAAGCAACCTTATCTAGTTGACATCAATTGTTCAATGCTTATGCAATTTGTAAAATATTCTAATAGTCATCAATATGATGCGTTGCACAGCAGATTCCAACCGCACAGGACAGAAGAGAGAATGTCTTCTGTACTGAAAACATTCCATGCCTTCCCAACCCTAGGGAAATCATGTCTCATCTAAAATCAATTAATTGCTAAATCACCCAGCTACTGTTTGCCTAATTGTTTGAATGAACACTGTTTCTGCATTGTTGTTTTAATGTTTGATATCATTAAATTCCTAATACGTCTTAATATTTAAGATCTAATTTGCAAATCTCCCCCATATTGTTGACCTACCCACGGAGGACAGGACATTAAAATCATTGGCTGAATTTCTCCTGCAACAGGCTCGTCTCATTATAAGAACTGGATCAAAAGCCTTCAATATTCCTTTTTTTATTGATGAATTATTGATTTAAAAAGAGAGAACATCAGGAAATATAATATACATCTATAAGCAATCGAATTTGATCCTAAAACAGGAAGTAGGCACGCATGATTTACTTTCTCGGATCCCACAAAATGATGCGGCAGGCCATATTTGGCCCCCGGCCCGCCACTTTGACACCTGTGCCGTTGCCTATAGCTGCCGTTACCACAATTAAAACTAACAATAACCATATTAGAGAAAAAATTACTTCACTAGCCATGTCCCAATGATACATTTTAGTATTTCAGTGTTCTTTTCCTTCATGATAAATTTGAGTACTTTAGTGTTCATTTCCTTCATGATAGCCATCAATGGTTGGGCATTCACCCTCACAGCAGTTATGCATCCATCTATTCAACTTGCTCGCTTTTTTCTTTCTCTCGCATTCAGGGAGGGCCTCCACATGCACATTAATATCTTAACCATCTATTAACCGTTTTGAAAGGTAATCCACGTATTTTGTGGATTAGCACTACGTTTTAAACGTTTTGTTTCGATTATATTGCTGCCGTTGGCCGCACCGTTCCAAACATTTTGTTTCGATTATATCGCTGCCTTTGGCCGCACCGTTCCAAATGTTTTGTTTCGATTATATCGCTGCCCTTGGCCGCACCGTTCCAAACATTATTTCCCTTATTATATCGCTGCCCAAGGCCGCGCCGTTCCAAACGGAATTTCCTTTATTATATCATTGCCTTATATCGCTGCTTTAGACTGCACCGTTCCAAACGGTATTTCCCTTATTATATTGCTGCCTTGGGCCGCGCCGTTCCAAACGATATTTCCCTTGTTATATCGCTGCCTTAGGTCGCAGCGTTCAAAACGGTATTTCCCTTGTTATATCGCTGCCTTAGGCCACACCTAAAGTATTTTTACGGTATTTTAGCGTTTACTGTTTTAACATCTGACTCCAAGGTCACATTTCATTTCAAAGGCTCCTTATAAATTTGTAAATTTCTACACGCAACAAAGCTCAAAACAAAATCACATTTAAAAAGATAAATCTCTTCTTACCTTATCAATTGTGGCGGCACAATTTCACCCAAGAGCTCAGTCTGTATGGAATGGATGTCACTTCGCCCTTTCAGGTTTGGGGTCACGAATTGAAGAGTGAAAGTCCGTTGATTGTTCACTCACGTGTTCGTCCAGCGCTGTATTGTAACTTGTCCCCTGACCTGAAGGTGGTGTTACGGGTTTTTGGTAGGGAAAACCCGGATACGTTTATTAAACGTGACAGTGTCCTTACAGTTCAAAAAGTTGTCAAATGGTGCGGGAAAAACAGTCCTGCAGCTAAGAAAGGGCATCTTCAGGCCATGTTTTTGTTATCTTTATTTGTGGCCTTGTTAGCCTCCAGAGTGGGGCGCATGAGGGAGTGAGGGACAGGCAGAGATGGTCGGATCCAGCAAGGTGGGGGAGGGGTGTGGCTCTATAAGCATGTTTGATGTTAGAATAAACATGGTCTAGAGTTTTATCTCCTCTAGTGTGACACTTCATGTACTGGATAAACTTAGGCAGAACAGTCTTTAAACATGCTTTGTTGAAGTCACTGTTGACAATAAGAACTCCATCGGGGTGGTCAAGCTGCTGTTTGTTTACAGTCACTAGCAGGAGGCTAAGTGACGTGCTAACTTTAGCATCCGGTGGGATGTAAACAGCCATTACAATGACTATCGTTAGGTCCCTAGGTAGATAGAAGGGCCTGCACCGAACTGCCAAGAGCTCTAAATCAGGGGAACCACGGGTGTTAATGATCCTACTGTTGCAGCACCAGTCGTGCCATGACAGACTACTCCCACCAATGATGGACCACAGGCCATCGTTGTCGGCGTGAACGCCAACAACGACCTGCCTGTCATCCGCCCACCAGCTCCCTTGAGCTCATCGCTGCTTCCGCCTTCCTATAGGGATAAATGTTTTTGTTTTGAATGATCAAATCTGCTGGGTCAAAAATATACATACAGCAGCGCTAATATTTGGTAACATGTCCATTGGCCATTGTCACTTCAATTAGGCGCTTTTGGTAGCCATCCACAAGCTTCTGGCAAGCTTCTGGCTGAATCTTTGACCACTCCTTTTAACAGAATTGGTGCAGTTCAGTTAAATTTGATGGCTTTCTGACATGGACTTGTTTCTTCAGCATTGTCCACAAGTTCTCAATGGGGTTTAATCAGGACTTTGGGAAGGCCATTCGAAAACCTAAATTCTAGCCTGATTTAGCCATTCCATTACCACTTTTGAGTGTGCGGTCGTTTGGTCGCGGTCTTTTGGTCGCCCGGACGTTTGTCCGCCCGAACTTTTAGTCGCCCGGACTTTTGGTCGCCGGTCTTTTGGTCGTGGTTTGGTCGCCCAAATGATGACAGAGAGAGAGGGAGAGTTTAGAGTTTAATATCTAACACATCGGCTGCTGCCATCTACTGACAATTTATTAAAAAGAAGACAAAGCAAATTCACAGATGGTGTTTTTATTGAAGCAGTAAAACTTACAAATTCTAGCAACCTTCATTCTCTCTGGGAGAAATAAGAGCACCAATTCAACACATCGGCTGCTGCCATCGACTGTCATAGGCGTCCAATGAACCTTCATTCTCTCTGGGAGAAATAAGAGCACTCATTTAACACATCGGCTGCTGCCATCGACTGTCATAGGCGTCCAATGAACCTTTATTCTCTCTGGGAGAACTTGCAATGTTGAAATACTTTAGATGGTCATTTTTATCAAACAGTCCATCAGTTAGAGGTTGGCACCGCGCATTTCAACATAGAATGTCAGTCTCCCATCCGAATTTATGTCGTCTCATAAACAAACTCCAATTAGAGCAGAAGGAATGGGAATTAACGATACAACAATGAAGGTTCATTGGACACCTATGGCAGTCGATGGCAGCAGCCGATGTGTTAAATGAGTGCTCTTATTTCTCCCAGAGAGTAAGAAGGTTGCTAGAATTTGTAAGTTTTACTGCTTCAATACAAACACCAATTGTGAATTTGCTTTGTCTTCTTTTTAATAAATTGACAGTTTAATAAATTGACAGTAGATGGCAGCAGCCGATGTGTTAGATATTAAACTCTAAACTCTCCCTCTCTCTCGGTCATCATTTGGGCGACCAAACCACGACCAAAAGACCGGCGACCAAACGTCCGGGCGACCAAAAGATCGCGACCAAAAGACCGGAGACCAATCGACCGTGTACCCCACTTTTGATGTGTGTTTGGGGTCATTGTCCTGTTGGAACACCCATCGGGCTGATGACTTTAGGTTATCTTGAAGAATTTGAAGGTAATCCTCCTTCTTCATTATCCCATTTACTCTCTGTAAAGCACCAGTTCCATGGGCAAGAAAACAGCCCCACAGCATAATATTACCACCATCGTGCTTGACGGTAGGCATGCTGTACTTGGGGTTAAAGGTTAAAGGGTTAAAGGTGAGGACCTTTTCTCCTCCAAACATATTGCTGGGCATTGTGGCCAAACAGCTCGATTTTTGTTTCGTCTGACAGCAGAATTTTCCTTCAGAAGGTCTTATCTTTGTCCATGTGATCAGCAGCAAACTTCAGTCGAGCGTTAAGGTGACGCTTTTGGAGCAACGGCTTCCTTCTTGCACGGCAGCCTCAGTCCATGGAGATGCAAAACACGCATGACTGTGGACACTTACACCTGTGTTCCAGCAGCTTCTAATTCTTGGCAGATCTGCTTTTTGGTGATTCTTGATTGAATCTTCACCCTCCTGACCAATTTTCTCTCAGCAGCAGGTGATAGCTTGCGTTTTCTTCCTGATCGTGGCAGTGACAAAACAGTGCCATGCACTTTATACTTACAAACAATTGTTTGCACTGTTGCTCTTGGTACCTGCAGCTGCTTTGAAATGGCTAAAAGTGACTTTCCTGACTTGTTCAAGTCAAGGATTCGCTTTTTTAGATCCATACTGAGCTCCTTTGACTTTCCCATTGTAGCGTTTGTGGGTGTTTGCATCCAATGAGCCCTATTTAAATGGTCTCAGAGAAGTCACCAGCTGTAATCACTCATAATCACTCACAAGAAGTTAAGAGGTCACCAAAATTGCTAATTCGTGTTGCTGTATGTATATTTTTGACCCCACCAGATTTGATCACTTTTTCAGTTAACCCATAATAAAGTCGCCTAAAGAATAACTGTGTGAATTTTCATGAAAATCAGTTTAGCGGTTTCAGAGTCCTTAGGGATCAAACATACTCACTCACTCACACACACACACGCACACACACACAGACAAAGATGCATTTATATAAGAATTTAGGGACAGGACAGTGAATTATAACATGCTTGTTTCATTGGTAAGCAAAATACTTTTGAAAGATGCTTTCACACACAAATTTGGATCTTTTAATCATCACCACGAAATATCAGTTATGATATTGGTCAATCGGCTTATGCTCAAAATAGAAAAAAAATCTGATCTTCAGGTTGACTTCATTACATCAAATGCAAGTCTGAAAACATGTCCCCTGAATCATTGCATTTCTTTTCACAAATACAAGATATTATCCACTGCATCTTCCATGTTTTTTTGGAGCCTCCTGGACAGTTAAAGTTGACTGTGATCATTATTGACTTCTTAGGGGAACAGCAGCGGTTGTTGGTACAGGATCCACAGAATGTGGGTTTGAACCTCTTAGTACTTGTACAGCCTGAAAGCACAAGTTTTTCTCCCTTTTTTGCCTGAAATTGTAGTTGACATGATTTTCCTTTGGACACCTAAGAATTACATTTCCAAGTCAATGTATGAATCATAATTGAATTGCATTAACATTCTGATACTTGACGATTTTCCTGTAACCTACCTGAATACCATTGATTCTTTTCTTTTCACATGGGCGGAGCAGACATAGACGCGTGTCCTTCCTCATCTCACACTTGTCGTTGTCATTGTTGACACGCTCAGAGATTCCCAGTCCACAAGACTTGGAACAGGGGCTCCAGAATGTAGTTTGGATCAAACAGTTATTTTTCCAGGCCAAAAGCGGATCCCTGTAAGCTTTAGTAATAGATTGATAAGTAATAGTTTATCTTCAATTGTTTACATATATATATATATATATATATATATATATATATATATATATATATATATATATATTTATATATATCAGTGGCGGTCGGTGCATTTTCTCGTAATGCCTTCAACGTATAAATCCAACCCTCAAAAACTATTGTATGGCTATAAAACCTCTACTGCAGCTAGAGCTGCGACACATAAAAAATAATCAATAAATCAATGCACAAAAATGGGGTAAAATCCACTTCCTAGCAGCAGTTCATGATTAAATACAATTACTGGAGCTTTTCAGACATTAAAACCAGGCCAGGGGGGGGGGGGGGCGATTTTCCCGGGAAAAGACAG